>NW_006923996.1:4055-16814 GCF_000298275.1 Orycteropus afer afer
GAAGAATGCTGAAAGTACCATGGCCTGCTAAAAGAACTAACAGATCTGTCCTGGAGGAAGTGCACCTGAAATGCTCCTTGGAAGCAAGAATGGCCAGACTTTGTCTCACCTATCTCGATCACGTTGTCAGAAGGGACCATTCCCTGGAGAAGGATGTCATGCTTGGTAGCATGGAGGGTTGCAAAAGAGGGGGAGGCCTTCAATGAGATGGATTGACATGGTGGCTGTGATGATGCACTAAAGTATAGCAGGGATCATGGATCTGGTGCAGGATCAGGCAGTGTTTCGTTCCGCTGTGCATGGGGTTGCTATGAGTTGGAAATGACTCGACGGCACCTAATAACAACAACAATGGAAGAAATGATGAGATAAAAGTGCTGAACAGAAGATTTCAAATGGGAGGGGGCAGCTCAAGAAGACAAAGTAAAGCATTATAATGAAATGTGCAAAGACCTGGAATTAGAAAAACAAAAGGGATGAGCATGCTCAGAATTTCTCAAACTGAAAGAATTGAAAAAAAAAATTCAACCTTTAAGCTGAAGCATTTACTGATGAATATTAAAGACTTCTGTGAAGGAAGATTGAGCAATCTACTTCCACAGAGATGTAGAACACCCTAGGAGGGGTTGCTATGAGTCAGATCTGACTCAATGGCAATGAGTTTGGATTTTTGGTATTTAAAACTGGATTAAGTCTGCAGTATGGATTACACCTCAACATAAAGAAAACAGAAATCCTTACAACTGAACCAATAAGCAGCATCACAATAAATGGAGAAAAGATTGAAGTTGTCAAAGATTTCATACCACTTGGTTCCACAATCAACACCAATGGAAGCAGCAGTCAAACCATCAGACATCTTATCGCACTGTGCAAATCTGCTGCAAAAGACCTCTTTAAATTGCTGAAGAGCAAAGATGTCTTTTTGAAGTCTGAGATGCACCTAACCCAAGCCATGGTATTTTCATTTGCCCCATAAGCATGTGAAAGCTGGACGATGAATAAGGAAGACTGTAGAAGAGTTGATGCTTTTGATTTGTGGTATTGGCAAAGAACACTGAAAGTACTATGGACTTACAGAAGAATGAACAAATCTGTCCTAGAAGAAGTGCAGCCAGAATGCTCCTGGGAAAAGAGAATGGCCAGACTTTGTCTCACCTATTTTGGTCATGTTGATTATTTCCTGGAGAAGGATATAATGCTTGGTAAAGTGGAGGGTCAGTAAAAAGGGGGAAGGCCCTCAACAAGATGGATTGACACATGCAATAATGATCTCAGGTATAGCAAGGATTGTGAGGCTGGTGCAGGACCAGGCAGTGTTTCATTCTGTTGTACATAGGGTTTCTATGAGTCAGAGATGACTAAACAGCACCAAACAATAACAACAATGCTGAGTGAAATAAGTCATTCACAGAAGGACAAATACTGTATGAGTCTATTATTGTAAAAAGTCAAGAGAAGGTTTACACAGGGAAGGAAATTCACTTTTTTGGTTACTGGAGATTGGAGGGAAGGGGAGGAAAATTTCTGACTAGTTGGGGGTCAAATGTTGATTAGGGTGAGGGGAGGGATGGTATGGAAAGAGTTTGTGACCAGCATGGTGACAATGGGGAAAGGGAGGATACAGAGATGTGCACAAAAGATATAGACAACAAAGGCAAATACTGTTACATGCACAATACTGCATTACCAGTGGCAGCAAACACTAGGTTATGGATTAATGCATAGACAGAACAGAAGTTCAGGTGGGGATAGGCAAACAGGAATATACCCAGGACCACGGATAGATTTGGCTGAACATAGTTTTACACATGTACTTTTGCTACAAAATTATCCATATATATTACAATGAAACACCTTGAGGGATAGAATCATTGGGCCTGCAGGCTTGGGACCATAGTCTTTGGGGACATCATGCTCAACTGGCACAACATAGTACATAAAAATCTTGTTCTACATCCTACTTTGCTGAGTAATGACTGGGGTCTTAAAAGTTTTTGAGTGACCATCTAAGATGTAATTATTTGTCTCCTCTCATTTGCAGAAAAGAAGAATGAAGAAAATCAAAATCAGGATTCAAAATGGAGTCTCATCATTAATCACCACGTTATTTCCCTCTAGCATCTTAGTGCTTGAAAAACTAGGTACAGCAGTTTGAATTAGGGATTTTGGTGCTCTGAACAGCTCACTGAATCAGAGTGCACCAAACACAGAAGAGCAGAATTAGAGGAAAGGCACAGGGAAAGTATTTAAGGAAGATATACCAGGCAGAGGATGGACAGGCATCCAAGAGAGGCCATTGGAAAGTTCCCTGGGGCAGTCACTGACTGGTGGGTGAGGATGGCCACCTGAGATCTCCGTGGGCCAAGGAAGAAGACACCCTATATCAGCATACCAGCGACCACACCAACATCCCAGCAAACAACCCAAGGATCTACCTTCAGCACCTGATTTTATTGGTAACTTGGGTCAGCTAGGTGCAAAAGGGGGGAGCACAGCTCCACTGAAACTCAAGTGGAGAACTCACTAGTACTCCAGGAGGGTGAGCTCGCTCCCCCCTCAGCGGGTCACTGAGAGGGTTTGGGTCAGCTTAGGAGGCATTGAGAGGTCTGTGCTTGTCTTTGTCACTGATACCGGGACCACAGACTATCAGCAGGCACTCTCCCAACTCCAGAGAAGCTGAAATTGTGCTCATCTTTGGTGCCGCAGGTGGGTAATATCACAAACAAACTCCTGAGCCATTCGCAGTCTGGGCAGATTGGGCTGGCGCTATGGGTAGATGGGGTAGAGAAAGAGAAATCCACGGCTGAGTGTGGACCTGGGAATTTGCCTTGGATCAGCTTTTTGGTGCTGAGTGGCCTCAGAAATGGGGTTTTGAGTGTGCCTGTACCTGGCAGAAAGTGGCGACACACTAACAACAGGAATCTCTCCTGAAATTGAGCCACAGGCTTGTAAATAACAGTACCATATCATCAGTAGCAGCCCACTCAAAGCCCTAGAAACCAACCCTAGCAACATCAAGCTTTCCTTCTTCTGCTCCCACCTTCTGTGCCAATAAATTCACTCATTCAATAGAAGAAACCATATTCAGCAAATTACCATAAAACCTCCGAGTTCGAACTCTAAACCCTCTTTACGACAAACAGAAACACATATCCACATTCCACACAGTGATTCCACCATCACAAAGAAAACTGCAGAGCAACCCAGCATACCTAGATCAATAATAAAATAAAATACACCAGCATCACCTTTTCAAAATATTAAACCATAAAACCAAGACAAAACAAATCAATAAGTAACCAGCAGTTAAAGACAACCTCAAAATATCTAGGAAACAACAGGCATCCTCAAATTTAAAAAAAAAAAAAAAAAAAAGACAAGTCATTAGAAGCAAAACCACAAACAAAAGTCTCATTATACATGGAGAAGAGGAGGGAATAGAGTTATCTGAGAAGGATTTAGAATATATGTTTGTAGAGCTATACAAGAACCTAAGGAAACCCCAAACAGAAACAAGGAGAACACAGATAGTTCCCTGTAGGAACTCAGGAAAATCATTCAATATTAAGATTCATGCACAATCAGAACTCATACAAAAACAGCAGTTAGCAATGCAGAAGATGTCCATTGATATGCAAACCATGAAGACCAAAATGACAGAACTACACAACACAGTAGAAGCTCAAAAGAGTAGATTAGAACTGGCTGAAGATCGCAAATCCCAACTAGAGGACAAATCCCTGGACACTAGCCTGTATGAAGAAAAATCAGAACAAAGATTTAAGAGAAATGAAGAGAGCCTAAGAATTATATGCGATGACATGAGATGAAACAATATAAGACTAATTGGAATACCAGAACAAGAAGAGGCAAAAGAAGACCACCGAGAAAATTGTGGAAGACCTGCTAACAGAATATTTCCCCCATACCATGAAGGAAGAAAAGATATTTGTCCAAGAAGCTCATAGAACCACACACAAGATAGATCCCAAGAGAAAAACACTGAGGCATATTATGATCAAACTTTCCAAAACCAAAGGCTAAGAAAAAATTTTGAGAGCAGCCCGGGAAAAAAGAAATGTTACTTATAATAATCAAACAGTTAGTCTGAGCTCCAATTACTCAGCAGAAAACATGCAGGCAAGAAGGCAATAGGATGGTGTATATAAAACACTGAAGGAAAAGAACTTCCAACCAAGAATTCTATATCCATCCAAATTATCCATCAAATATGAGGGTGAAATCAAGGCATTCTCAGATAAACAAAAATTAGGAGACTTTGTGAAAACCAGACCAACCCTACAAGAAATGCTTAAGGAAGTCCTACCAATAGAGAAACCACAACAGAGATCAGCAAAACCAGGACATGTGACATCAACTCTAAAACCAATCAGAAATAGATACTCATAATAAGACCATAAAACATTCTACCTTAAAAACCAAGGAACTCAAGCAGCACACAACAACGCAACTAACCTATCAGAGGGAATAGTACATCTAGGTACAGACCCTCAAATGAAGAGAAAAACATGACAATGTCTTTGCAGCACTCACTATTCTGAAAATGTAGAGACAAGATTATACTCCAAGGTAACCACAGAGAAGAGTAACAATTCTTCTCAGCAAATCCAGAAGGAAGGAAAATATATGAGCTTAATAAACACAAAACCAACTATAAAGAAGAAAAGGGAGAAAGCATTAGCCAACAAACTGAATTCAGTACAGAAATATACACAGACCAAGGAATCACCAATACCACGACAAAAAACCACAATAGAATGACACCAGTCAACTCATACCTATCACTAATTACACTCAATGTGAATGGACTAAATGCACCTATCAAGAGAAAGAGAGTGGCAGACTGGATAAGAAAAGAAGACCCATCGATATGCTGCCTACAAGAGACACACCTTAGACACAAGATAAAAACAAATTAAGAGTTAAAGGATGGAAAAGAATATACCAAGCCAATGGAAACCAAAAAAAGGGCAGGGGTAGCAACTATGGTTTCTGATAAAATAGACATTAAGGTGAAAAACATCTTAAGAGACAAGGATGGGCATTATATGATGCTGAAAGGGTTAATTGACAAAGAAGATGTTACAATAATAAATATTTATGCACCCAATGAAAGTGCTCCAAAATACATGAAGCAAATATTAACTGAATTAAAAGGGATGATAGACAACTCTACATTAGTAATAGGAGACTTTAACACACCACTTTCAAGGGAGACAGGTCAATGGGAAAAAAACTCAGCAAAGATACAGAAGAGCTCATCAATACAATCAACCAACTGGAACTCATAGACATATATAGAGCACTTCACCCCACAAAAACACAACTCACATTCTTTCCAGTGCACATGGATCCTTCTCCAGAATAGACCACATGTTAGGACATAAAACAAGCCTCAATAAATTCAAAAGCATTGAAATACTGCAAAGCATCTTCTCTGACCACAATGCTATAAAACTAGAAATTAATAATAGGAAGAGCAAGGAAAAAGCATCAAACATATGGAAGCTGAACAACTCTCTGCTTAAAAACTATTGGGTTACAGAACAGATAAAAACTGAAATAAAAAAAATTCCTAGAAACTAATGAGAATGAAGATACATCCTACCAAAACCTATGGGACACAGCAAAAGCAGTACTCAGAGGACAGTTTATAGCAATAAATGCATACATCAAAAGAAGAGGAAAGAAACAAAATCAGCACTCTTTAACTTGTCAACACCAACAACTAGAAATAGAACAACAAAAGAATCCTACAGTATCTAGAAGCAAGGAAATAATAAAGATCAGAGCAGAAATAAATGAACAGAAAACAAAAAACCATAGAGAAAATCAACAAAACAAAGATCTGGTTCTTCAAAAAGATTAATAAAATCAATAAACCATTGGCAGACCTAACAAAAGAAAAGAAGGAGAAGACCAAAATCACAAGAATTGTAAATGAAAATGGTGTCATCACAACAGAACAAATTGAAATAAAGAAGATACTGACAGAATATTATGAAAAATTGTACACCAATAGATTTGAGAAGCTAGAAGAGACGGACGAGTTTCTAGAATCACAAGACCTACCTAAATTATCCCACTCAAAAATAGAAAACTTGAACAGACCCATAAAAAAAAAAAAAAAAAAACTTCCCACAAAGAAAAGCCCTGGCCCTGATAGCTTCACAGGAGAATTCTATGAAATATTCAGAGAAGAGTTGACACCTATGCTACTCAAGCTATTCCAGAACATAGAAAAATATGGAAAACTCCCATACTCATTTTATGAAGCAAGCATAACACTAATACCAAAACCAGGGAAAGACAACACTAGAAAGGAAAACTACAGACCAATATCACTCATGAACATAGATGCAAAAATCTTTACAAAATCCTGGCCAACAGAATCCAACAACATATCAAAAAATTAATACATCCGGACCAAGTGGGATTCATACCAGTTTTGCAAGGGTGGTTCAACTTCAGAAAATCAGTCAATGTAATCCACCACATAAACAAAACAAAGGAAAAGGACCATATGATTATATCAATTGATGCAGAAAAGGCATTTGATAAAATCCAACATCCATTCCTGTTTAAAACTCTCAGCAAAATAGGGATAGAAGGGAAATTCCTCAACATAATAAAGGGTATATATGCAAAGTCAATAGCCAACATCATTATTAATGGAGAAAGACTCAAGGCATTCCCCTTATGAACAAGAACCAGACAGGGATGCCCTCTATCACCATTTCTATTTAACATTGTATTGGAAATCCTGGCCAGGGCAATAAGGGAAGAAAGAGAAGTAAAAGGCATACAAAGAGGAGTTAAAACTATCTTTATTTGAAGATGATATGATCCTATACATAGAAAACCCAAGAGACTCAATAAAAAAGACTACAGGAACTAATAGAGAGGTTCAGCAAAGTGGCAGGATACAAGATCAATATACAAAAATCAGTTGGATTTCTCTACACCAGCAAGGACTCCTCTGATAAAGAAGGGAAAACATACCATTCACTACAGCTATGAAAAAGATAAAATATCTAGGAATAAACCTCACCAGAGACACAAAAGACCTATACAGAGAAAACAATAAAACACTGCTACAAGAGACAACAAGGGTACTACATAAATGGAAGAACCTGCCTTGTTCATGGATAGGTAGACTAAACATTGTAAAATATCAATACTACCTAAAGCAATCTATACATTTAATGCAATCCTGATCCAGATTTCAACAAAATTTTTCATATAGAAAGGAAAAAGACCTAGAATAACCAGAGCACTTCTCAAGAAGAAAAACAAAGTAGGAGGTCTCATACTCCCAGATCTTAAGAACTACTATACAGCCACAGTAATCAAGACAGCATGGTATTGGTACAATGATATACAGATAGACCAATGGAACCAAAATCGAAAATTCAGACATAGACCCATCCATCTATGGACACCTGATCTTTGATAATGTCCCAAAGCCCATTAAATGGGGAAGAGATAGCCTCTTTAACAAATGGTGCTGGCAAAATTGGATCTCCAACTGTAGAAAAATGAAACAAGACCCATACCTCACCCCATACACAAAAAAAAAAAAAAACTCAAGCTGGATCAAAGACTTAAATGTAAAACCCAAAATTATAAAATTCATCAAAGATAAAATAGGGGCAAATCTGGATGCCCTAATTTATGGCATAAATAGACTGTCAAGCATAACCCAGAATGTGCAGGAAATAGATGAGAAGCTAGATGATTGGGACCTTTTAAAAATTAAATTCTTGTGCACATATAAAGATTTCATCAAAAAGGTAAAAAGAGAACCTGCAGATTAGGAGAAAATATTTGCCTATGACATATCTGACAAAAAACTTATCTCCAAAATCTATAGAAAACTTCAACACCTCAATAACAAAAAGACAAATAAACCAATTCACAAATGGGCAAAAGACTTGAACAGACACTTCACCAAAGAAGATATACAAGCAGCCCACAAACACAGGAGAAATTGCTCGTGATCATAATCATTAGAGAGATGCAAATCAAAACAACAATGAGATATCATCTCATCCCAGCAATAATTGCAAAGTTCAACAGATCAGATAGTAACAAATGCTGGTGGGGTTGTGGAGAGATTGGAACACTTGTGCACTGCTGGTGGGATTGTAAAATGGCACAACTATTATGGCAAATGGTATGATGTTTACTTAAAAAACTGAAAATAGAAGTACCATTTGACCCAACAATTCCATTACTAGGAATATATCCTAAAGAGGTGAGAGATAGCACACGAACAGACATATGTACACCTGTGTTCATTGCAGCACAATTCACCATAGCAAAGAGATGGAAACACCCTAAATGCCCATCAACGGATGAGTGGATAACCAAATTATGGTATATCCACACAATGGAATACTATGCCACATTAAAGAACAATGAGGGATACATGAATCATCTCACAATGTGGATGAACCTGGGGGACATTATGCTGAGTGAAATAAATCAATCTCAGAAGGGCAAGTACTATATGAGCCCATTACTGTAAAAAGACAGAGAAGTGTTTGCTTGGGAAAGGGAACTCACCTAGCAGGTTACCGGGATGGGGAGGGAAGGGGAGGGATTACATTAGGGCTAGTTGGGGCTTAACATGCTGACATGGGTAGGGGGAGGGATACACAAGAAGGATATATGACCACCATGATAGCATCGGGAAATGAGAGGACACCGAACTGTGCACATAAGAGATAGACAACAGATTCTAAAACCAACCAATGTGTCCACAATACTACATTGCCATTAACACCAAACACTAGGCTATACAGATAAACACATAAACACCTGAGATGATCAGACAGGGGTTAGTGAATAAAGGCATACTCTAGACCAAGGATAGACTCAGCTGAGGCTAATCTTGTACAGACACCAGTGATACAAAATACCTGCAGTCCTTACAGAAACAATAGAAGACAGACGCAGAGTAATCCCTCACAGACATCCCAACACTATGGGAGAGAGATCCAATAGAGCTACTACCTCAGGACCATAGTACTGGGGGACACCAGACTCAATTGGCACAACAAAACACATAAAAGCATTGTTCCAAATCCTACATTGGTGAGTAGCTATTGGGGTCTTAAAAGCTTTCAAGCAGCCATCTAAGATGCAGCTAACGGTCTCCTAGCGTCAGAAGTGAAGAACACACACACACATAAAAAGGGCATTTAGAAGCAATCAGCCCTAGGACATGATGGCCCTTGAGACCAGAAGAACTGGATGGTGCCTGGCTACCAATGCCAACCACTCAGGAAAGGATCAAATCTGGAGATCCTGGATAGAGTGGAAGGGAAAACATGGAACAAAATCCAAAAACTCAATAATGACCAGAATTACTGCTCAGATGAAATCTGGTAAGACTCCCAATACTATGACCCTGAAATACATTCAGCACCTGGAATAAAACTCACCCCCAGGGGCGGGCTCTCAGCCCAATAGTTAACAAGATGTACATGCAGACCACTCAACCCAGGATGCCACACCCACACACTCAATGGTAATACATCCCTTAGAGCAATAGACCATGGGACACCAGAGGACCAACACTCAAACTGAGAAAATGCAGGTCAAACAGGAGTGCATAATTATGAGGGGCACAGGGTGAGGGTTGCAGGGTAGGGAGGGGAGGAGACTGGGTTAGTGTTGGACATGGCAAATGGGGAATGAGACTAAATATACGTGTAACGTTGATTGTAAAACAAGCTCTTAAATAAAAAATAAATAAAAATCCTTTGGAAACAACTAGTCCAAAGATATGATGGACCACAAGGCCCTCAGCCTTCATGACCTTAAGACCAAAAGAACTAGATGGTGCCTGGCTATGAATACCAACTTCTCAGAAAGGGATCAAAATTGGAGATTCTGGATAGAGTGGGAGGAGAAATGTGGAACAAAGTTCAAAAACACAAAAATGACCAGAATTACTGGTCAAGTAGAGACTGGTGGAATCCCAGAGACTATGGCCTCAGGTTATCCTTCAGGCCTAGAAATAGATTCACTTCTCAGCCCAACAGTGGAAAGACTGACAAGCAGAACGCCTACCCCAGGGAGATGCACCTACCTACCCTAGGGAGATGTACTCCTTAGATCAATCATTCCTGAGACATCAGAGTGGCAGCATTCTCATAGAGCATTCTCATTCTCACACTCAAACCTGGACAGACTGGAATGCATAGATAAGAAGGGCACAGGGATGGGGTAGTCACAGAGAAGAGAGGGAAGGAGAATTTTTATAGTTGGGGATTATCAGGGCCATGAAATCAAATGTGCATGAACTGTTGAGAGTATAATGAATCTGCTTTGTAAATTTGCACCCAAATCACAGTAAAAAATTAAATATATATATATATATATATATATATGTGTGTGTGTGTGTGTGTATACACACCAAGATTGTTAAGTCTCTAAACAACTGAATAGTAGTACTAATAAATTTTAAAAAAGAAAAAAAGCCTCCACAGATAAACTATGTGAATTCCCCAGTTAAAACTATCAGCTTTGATAATGCTAGATACAAATGAAATAAAGTTGCAACAAAATCAGCAATTAAAAAGTAATAAAATTATGACATAATTATAAGTACTTGTCTGTAACAGGCAAAAACGTAAGATGAAACACTAATACATACATTTTTAACCCAAAGAAAATTAAGCACTTCTTTTGATTTGACACCACATTTTAATTCATAACATACTAAATAAACTTTATTAGTACTTGTCTCTTTATAAAACAGAAACAAATCCTTTATGACTTTCGACAAAGTCAAAGTTGTCAGGAGTTTATCCCCTGACACCAAGAAACAATACTTCAGTTTTTTAACCAAAGATCTTAAAGGTAAAACCTCAGCTTTTTTTTTCAAAGCCATGCAGTTTGGTTTTAACTCACGAATTTATTCTACTGAAATGCAGAGCCCTTGCCTTAGAAGCAGATTGCACAAAGAATAAATTAACTCTTTAACCCAATGTGTTAGGATGGGTCCTGTAGAGAAGCAAAACCAGTAAAACGTATAGAGAGAGAAAGAGAAAGAGAAATTTATCTCAGGAAAATGGCTCATATGCTTATAGAAGCTGGCAAGTCCCAAGTTCTTGGATCAAATGTCAAGCTGGAGGCTTTTCCCGACTCACACAGCTGCAAGGGCTGGCAAGCTCAAGGTTGGCAGGCAGTATACTGGCTATTGACTACAACAAATGATTAATCCAAGATTTCCAGGGTGGATGTGGTATCAAATCAATGGTGGATTGTTCACTCACGGACAGTTGTAGCCAGCACAATACTATTCCAATCCACAGAAGAGTGGCTCTTTTTCCTAGGATGTCCATAAATATATTGGAAGCAGGCCACACCCCTAGGGAAACTCCCTTTCAATGGACTGGCTGCTCAAAACATATACATCTGATCTCATCATGGGAATAACCCATATCACAACTGCTTAAACCACTCAGAATTGTGATCCAGCCAGGTTGACACACAACTCCAACTATCACAGTCCACCCCTTGTCAACTTGGCAGTTGTACACATCTTTCTAACCATATTTGTTGTTGTTATGTATAATATCTAAATAAAGACAATTATGAAGTCATATTTGCACCTAACATGATACAAGAACACACGTACAACAGAAACACATTAACACCATTGACATTTCATAGTTCATAACAGAAGGAAATAAAAATATTTGATGCACATATACAATGGAGAAATATAATATTCACAGTCCTTGTTTCTGCAACTGGTCACATGATCGTACCTGATATTAAGAACTACCTTCTTCCACCACCCATTCTGTATTTCCCTTGCCCTCAGCAAGCACCTCGGCTAGTCATGGTTCTTTGCCTGGTTGGGTGACCCAAACCTTCATTCCTGAGGGGTCTGAGCCATTAGTAGTCATATCAGGATTGGGTTGCTGTAATTTTCCATTGACCTTGATCAGAGGGAATGGTAGTACTAAGAGACATCCTAAAGAATCTCCTGCATTCCATGTTCCAGTAATACGGCAGACTAGGTGGAAAGACTGCACAGACCCTCTTCAACAAAGAAAAGGGAAAACAATTAACACAGACACAGAAGATAATCCTGGACCCCTAAACCTTGAAGGAAAGGATATAGAACTGGACTAAACCCCAACTAGCAGAAGAATTTGCGTGAAAATACCAAAAAAGGAGATATACGGAGCTTTGGTCTGGCAGTGATCCTGAGCGATCCTGACTGCACAGACACCTTGGAGATTCCTGAGTGGTGGTAGGACCTAAGAATTAACCTAAAATCAATCCTGCTAGCCAGGGACTGAACGGTGGCTGGGGAACAAATGGAGAAGGTAAAGAGAAATGTGGACTGAGCTGTGGCCTTTTGCCAGTCAGGAGGATGCCACCATTTTAAATGTTACAAGCGGCTTGACCATTTTGGATATTTAAAGAGACAGTGCTCTCTGAGATTCTAGGGGCTTAAGAACAGGTTCAGCTTTCCAGCAACCCCAAGGACACTCTAGACCTGCAAGACTGAAAAGACCAACGATAAAAAACCACCAAGAAGAGCTTGAATCACCCTTGGCTGCTCTTCCAAACATTTAACAGAGATCTAAATACAACACCACCACAATGCCTCAGAAACAACAGACCATCACAGTCCACACAAAGAAGCAGGATAAAGTGGTAGAAACAAGGGAGCAGGATACAGGCCCAGAACATATCCCTGAGTAA
>NW_006923997.1:0-502 GCF_000298275.1 Orycteropus afer afer
TTTATCTTGCTTCTTTGTGTGGACTGTGATGGTCTGTTGTTTCCAAGGCATTGTGGTATTGTATTAAGATCTCTGTTAATTGTTTGTGAAGAGCAGTCAAGGGTGATTCAGGCTCTTCTTGGTGGTTTTTTATTGTTGGCCCGTTGGTGTAGAAAGAGGTGCTGGCTCTTGCTCAGTAAGTAAAGTTGCAGGAGATGTGGGTTTACTTGTATCTTATGAGGACTGTTGCTGTCTCCCAGACAGTTAGGCAAAAATTACAACTGAATAACCAATGAAAAACTATAAGCACATGGACAAAAATACACCCTGAAATCACACAGGACCAGTAACCACAAAAAAAAGAGAAAGAGGGGGGGAAGAAGAAGAAAACAGATAAATCTGCAATATCTGTGGATAGGTCACTGAGAGTAAAAAGGTAGAGAAGGAGAATAATAAATAAAGAAAACAAACAAAGAAACAAACCAACAATACGAAAGAAAATAAAAGCAAAACCAAAACAAAA
>NW_006923997.1:753-2632 GCF_000298275.1 Orycteropus afer afer
ATTATTATTATTGATGTAAGTGTGTTGGGTCGCTCTGCTGTTTTCTTTGTAGTGGTAGAATCCCTGTGTGTAGTGTGGATATGTGTTTCTGTTTGTCGTAAAGAGGGTTTAGAGTTCGAAGAGGGAGGTTTTATGGTAATTGGATGAATATGTTTTCTTCTATTGAGTGAGTGAAGATATTGGCAGAGAAGGTGGGAGCGGAAGAAGGAAAGCTTGGTGTTGCTAGGGTCTGTTTCTAGGGCTTTCAGCAGGCTATTTCTGATGACGTATTTATTTGCAAGACTGCAGCTCAACTTCAGGAAAGATTCTCATTGTTAGAGCGTCACAAATTTCTGCTAATTTCAGGCACACTCAAAGATCCTGCCTCCGCGGCCCCACAGTGCTAAGGAACGGCTCCAAGGCAAAAATCCCAGGAGTGCGGTTTCTTCCCTCTCTCTGTTCCTTCTGTCCGTGGTGCTGACGTAATCCCGCCAGATCGCTAATGGCCCGCTCTGGAGTTTGTCTGTGATACTGCCCAGCTGCAGCGCCAAAGATGCACGCAGTTTGAGCTGTGGGTCAGGGGAGTACCTGCTAGTGACCTGCGGTTCCATTCTCTGTGACAAAGAAAAGCACGAAGTCACCCAGTCTGACCCCAGTCTACTCTGTGACCCACTGGGAGGGGAGGGAACTACCCTTCCTGTCACAGCAGTAAGTTTTCCTCCAAATCTCAGCAGAAGTGTCTGTGCCCACAGCCAGCACCCAGGAGACCCAAATTACCTCCAAAATATCAAGATGAGCTGCTGGAGGCAGGTCTCTGCTGCTGCCCACCGGAATATTAGAGTGGTCTCTGGTAAGCTGTTATAAGGTGTCCTCCCTCTTGGCTCGGGGATCTCAGGCAAGCGCTGTAGCCCAGCACACAGTGACTGCTCCAGAAGAGTTTCCAATGCCTCTCTCAGGTGCCTGTCCATCCTCCTCCAGTAGCTCTTTCCAAAATAATCTCCCTGTGACTTTCCTCTAATTCTGTTCTTCCGTGTTTGATGTACTCTGAATCTGTGATCTGTTCAGAGCAGTGAAATTCCTAATTTAAACTGTTGTGGCTAGTTTTCCAAGACCTTAGATGCCAGAGGGATAAAGCATGCTGCTCACTGGCTCAACTACACTTTGAACTCCTGATTCTGGTCATTCTTATATTTTTAAAATTTTTTCCACATTTGTCCTCCCACTCTAACCAGGATCTACAACTTTGACCCCTTTCTGAGTGGTTGGCATTGGTAGCTGAGCACCATCTAGTTCTTCTGGTCTCAGGATTGTGAAGACTGAGATTCCCATGGTCCATCAGACCCTTGGACTAATTGTTTCCATATGACTTTCATTTTCTTCACTCTTCTTTGCTCCAGACAAGTGAAGACTAATATTTGCATCTTAGATGGCCGCTCAAAAGCTTGTAAGTCCCTGGCCCCCACTCACCAAAGTAGGATGTAGAACAAGATTTTTATGTAGTACATTGTGCCTATTAAGCTTGAGGTCCCCTGAAACCATGGTCCCAAGCCTGCAGGCCCAGTGACTCGAGGTGTTGGTTGTCACTGAAAAGCTACTCCAACTTTGCCCCTTGTTAGTTGTATAATATGTATGGATAGTTTTGTAACACAAGTACCCATGCAGGAATATCATCAGCCAAGTCTATCTATTGTCATGGGTATATTCCCCTTCACCTATCCACCCCTGATCTCACCTGTCTATGCATCCACCTGTAGACTAGTGTTTGTTGTTACTGACAATGCAGTATTGTGTTGTTATTGTTGTTGTTATGTGCCATCAAGTCAGACCCGACTCATAGCAACCCCTCCTTGGGTTTCCGAGGTGGTATCACTACAGAAGTAGATTGCCCAACCTTCCTTCC
>NW_006923997.1:3508-12645 GCF_000298275.1 Orycteropus afer afer
TGTCCCAGTAATTGTTGTTATTGTTCTTAGGTGCTATAGAGTCAGTTCTGACAATCGTTGCTTTGTTTGAGCCCATTGTTGCTGCCACTGTGTAAATCCATGATGTTGAGGATCTGTCCCTTTTTCACTGACCTCTACTTTACCAAGCATGATATCCTTCTCCAGGGACTGGTCCCTCCTGACAATATGACAAAAGTATGAGAGATGAAGTCTGGCCACTCTTACTTCTAAGGAGCATTCTGGTTGTATTTCAAACAACACAGATTTGTTCATTCCAGTAGAAATCCATGATATAATTATTATTCTTCGTCAACACCATCATTCAAATGCATCAATTCTTCTTTGGTCTTCCCTCTTCATTGTTCAGCTTTCCCATGCATATGGAGTGATTGAAAATACCATGACTTGGGTCAGGCACATCTTAGTCCTCAAAGTGACATCTTTGCTTTGCAACACTTTAAAGAGGTCTTTTGTTTCAGATTTTCCCAATGAAATTCGTCATTTGATTTCTTGATTGCTGCTTCTATGAGAGTTGATTGTGGATCCAAGTAAAATGAAATCCTTGACAACTTCAATTTTATCTTTGTTTATCATGATTTTTCTTATTGTTCCAGTTGTGGGGATTTTTGTTTTCTTTATATTGATGTGCAGTCCATACTGAAGGCTGCAGTCTTTGATCTTGGTCAGTAAGTGCTTCAAGTCCTCTTCACTTTCAGCAAGCAAAGTAGTTGTCATCTGCATATCATGGGTTATTAATAAGTCTTCCTCCAATTCTGATGCTACATTCTTTTTCATGTAGTCCAGTTTTTAATTATTTGCTCAACATAAAGATTGAATAAGTATGGTGAAAGGATATAACCTTGACACACTGTTCCTGATTTTAAATTCTGCAGTGTCCCTTTGTTCTGTTCAAACAATTATGTGCTCTGGAATTCCCTTTCCTTGCAATGTCATTCATAAACTGCTATGATCCACACAGTCAAATGTTTTTGCATAGTTAATCAAACACAAGTAAACATCTTTCTGGTATTCTCTGTTTTCAGACAAGATCCATTTGACAGCAGTGATATCCCTCATTCTACATCCTTTTCTGAATCTGGGTTGAATTTCTGGCAATTCCCTGTCAGTGTACTGCTGCCACCATTTTTGAATCATCTTCACCATAATTTTACTTGTATGTGATATTAATTATATTGTTAGATAATTTCTGCATTCTGTTGGATCACTTTTCTTTGAATGGGTATGAATATGGATCTCTTCCAGTTAGTTGGCTACGTAGCTAACTTCAAAATTTCCTGGCAGAGACAAAGGAGCATTTCCAGCATAGCAACCCACTGTTAAAATATCTCAATTGATGTTCTGTGAATTCCTGAAGCCTTGCTTTTCACCAATGCCTATAGCGCAGCTTGAATTTCTTCCTTCAATACCATCTGTTATTGATCATATGCTACCTCCTGACATGGCTGAGTATCAATCATTTCTCTTCGGTACAGTGACTCTGTGCATTTCTTCCATCTTCTTTTGATGCTTCCTGCATCTTTCAGTATTTTCCTGTAGAATCCTTCAGTATTGCAACTTATGGCTTGTACTTTTCTTCAGTTCTTTCAGCTTAAAAAATGCTGAGCATGTTTTTCCCTTTGGGTTTTCTAACTCCAGGTCTTTGCTTATTTCATTATTATACTTTTTCTTCTCGAGCTACCCTTTGAAATCGGCTCAACTCTTTCACTTCATCATTTATTCCTTTCACTTCATCATTTATTCCTTTCACTTTAGCTATTCTACTTTCAAGAGCAAATTTAAAAGTTTCTTCTGACATATTCTGGTCTGTGTTTTTCTTTTCTGTCTTTTAATAACCTTTTACTTTCTTCATGCATGATGCTTTTGATGTCATCCTGCAATTCATCTAGTCTCTAGTCATTAGTATTCAATATGTGAAATATATTCTTGAGATGATCTCTAAATTCAGGTGGGATATACTCAAGGCCTCATTTTGGCTCTCATGGGCTTGTTTCAATTTTCTAGTTTTAACTTGAACCTACATATGAGCAACTGATGGTCTGTTCTTCTGTTTGCCCCAGCCTTATTCTGACTGATGATACTGAGCTTCTTCACCATCTTTTCACAGATGTAGTCGATTTGATTCTTGTGTATTCCGTCCACTGAGGTCTTCATATATAGCCACCATTTATGTTGTTGAAAGAAGATACTTCCAATGAATAGGTCATTGGTTTTGAAAAATTCTATCATGTGCTCTCAAGTGTCATTTCTATTACCAAGGCCGTATTTTCCAACTACTATCCTTTGCTTCCAACTTTCACATTCCAGTCACTAATAATTATCAATACATCTTGAATGCATGTTTGGTCTATTTCAGACTGCAGTAATTGGTAAAATTCTTCAATTTCTTCATCTTTGGGAATTGTGGTTGGTGCATAAATTTAAATAATAATCTCATTAACTAGTTGTCCTTATAGGTGTGTAGAGATTATCCTATCACTGACAGCATTGTACTTCAGGATAAATCTTCAAATATTCTTTTTGACAATGACTGCTTTACCATTCCTCTTCAAGTTGTCAATCCTATTGATTGTCTGATTCAAAATGGCCAATACCAGTCTATTTTAGCTCGCTGATGCCTAAGACATCTATCTTTATATGTTCCATTTCATTTTTTATGACTTCTCATTTTCCTAGATTCATATTTGGTATATTCTGCATTTCAATTATTAATGGATATTTGCAGCTGTTTCTTCTCATTTTGAGTCATGCTACACCAGCAAGTGAAGGTCCTGAAAACTCTATTCTATCCATGTCATTAAGGTCAACCCTGCTTTGAGGAGGCAGCTCTTCCCCAGTCACATTTTGAGTGTCTTCCAACCTGAGGGCCTCATCTTCTGGCACTATATCAGTATTCCCCTGCAATCCATAAGGTAAATACTAGCCAGGTTTTCTTTCCGAAGTAGATAGCCAGGTCCTTCTTCCCAGTCTGGCGTAGTCTGAATGCTTCTCTAAAACCTGTCCACCATGGGTGACTCTGCTGGTACATGATATGCCTGTAGCATAGCTTCCAGTATCACAGCAACATGCAAGCCACCACAGTACAACAAACTGACAGACAAGTGGTATTTGCCTTATGATTTGGTTTTTACAAAACTTAGGCTAAATTCAGTTACTTCTCAAGGATGACTAGAAGTAGTTCGATGATCATATTGGTAGATGTTTTTCAGCTCCCTGTGAAGAATTTGTTTGTACCCCATGACTGTAATGAATTTAAACACCGCATTTTCACATCTCATTTTTTAAAATCAAGCCAACTCTCATTTTGTCATCACCCTATCTTCTCTGCCATTGCCTATGTTTTTCAGTTAACATTTACTAAAGGCTTTCAATATGTCAGTCATCGCCTGTTAAACATTTTTCTTGCATTATCTCATTTAATCCAGAAAGCAGCCTTATGAGAGAGATATGATTATCTCTGTCTTACAGATGAAGATATTTAGGCTTTCCTGGGCCACATCATCTGCCCTAGGTCACTTGCTTAAGGTCACACAGCCAGTAAACAACAGAAGTGTAGTCAAATGCCACTTTTGAGTCCAGAGTCTGCACTCTTAATCATTGTGTGATACTGACTCTCTGGGATAGAAACCACTCTCATTTTCTTTAATTTATTTTACCACTTGGATCACACTGATCTTCCCCACCTCTGTTCCCATCCTTTCACCAACCATTAGATTTCACAGACCCTTGCTCTACCTTGTCTCCACATAGTCTTCATTGACTCTGGTATAGTCGCAAACTGAGGCTCATCATCACTCAGAACTTCTCCTCATCCAAGATTGGAAACTCTGAAATTCCACTTCCTGACCAAAGCTGTCTCTCCTCCCATCTCTGTCCCAACCACATTTATATTTTTTCCTCTATCACTAGAACCCAAACTATCTTATTTGAAAAAAAAAAAAAAAATCTCCTTTTTATTTTAATTGCTTCACCTTCAGTTGGCCCAATTTTGCAAATTATTAACCTCTGATGTCCCTACTATTCTACCTCATTCATTTCATCTCTGAGCTTCTGAAGGCTGTAGGAGGAAAAGCAGAAACATCTTACTAGCAGATCCAGATGGCATTTGAGTCATGCATTTATTTTCTAAGGATGTTTTGACTTTTTACAATGATCGAGTAGTGTGTTACCAAAACAAAACCAAACTCACTGCCATCGAGTCTATTCCAACTCATAGCAACCCACACTGGTTTCCAAGGCTATAAATCTTTATGGATAGAAGCAGACCACCACATCTTTCTTATGCAGAGCATCTGGTGGGTTCAAACCACTGACCTTTTGGTTAGCAGTCAAATGCCTTAACCACTATACCACCAGAGCTCCTAAGTAGTGTGTTAAAGGTTAGGAATTCAGAGATGGAAGAATGAGTTCTCTCTTTGAGTAGTAAACAAACAGTAAATTATTGCCAGATTCTTCTCTTGACAGCCATGACTTAGCACAGCTTAGAAAATTTTGAGGATTGGAGACAATGACTTTGTTATTGCATTTGGTTCAAGAAGTGTTCCCACTTAGCCTAAGCCTGGACAGGGACTCTACATGTCTTTACCATACATACCAACTCCATTCTCTTACCTCTTCTTCAATTAATATCTTAAAACATAACCTTCCTTCTATTGCACATGCTCCTCCACCACCACCCCAGGCATGAGAATGCCCTTTAGTGGGTGCTAGTCAAGTGTTAATTGCATTATGACAGAATCTGGGGGAATAACTAGACTCAGGAAATGAGTTGTAAAAGAGAAGTGAATAAAAGGAAGAAGAAATCTTCAGAGAGGAAGAAGAAACAGGAGAATACATAAGCCTAAAAAGAATACAGAAGCCAAAAGTATTTCTTAAGGATGGAATGTCAACTGGAATTTTCCACTAGGAAAGCATTGAAGATATTTTTCCAAGTAGACTTAGTAGAGTAGTAGAGGTGGTATAGGTGGCAATGGCTTGGAAAGTAGTAAATTGGGTTTTAGGTGTTTATGGTGGTATATGCAGAGAGGATAAAAACACAAGGCTGAAGTTTAGACAAGAAAATTGTGTAGGACATAAAGAGCTCAATTTCAACAATATGCAAGAATTAATTCAGGAAGAATATATAAAGGTTATGAGTGCCAAGACTAGAATTGCAGTGAAAAAAATGATATTTAAAGCATGAATAAACCAAAACCAAATTCACTGTCATCAAGTTGATTCCAACCCGTAACAACCCCCATTGGGTTCCTAAGGCTATAAATCTTTATGGAAGCAGACTGTCTCATCTTTTTCTGCAGAGCAACTGATGGGTTTGAACCACAAACCTTGTGGTTAGCAGACAAATGCCTTAACCACTACACCACCAGAGTTAAACCTGCAAAGGACATTGATAGAGAGTGGCTACAGAGGTAGGAGAAAGCAATGTCATTGCACATGGTAGGGAACAGGTTTCAAAGGGAGTGTAAGTAAAATTGGTAAATGTTATAGGGAGGATGAATCAGACAATTAGAAAAATATTTCTTTGGTTTTAGCAACTGGAAGGTCATTGGGGACCTCTGCAAATGAAATTTTAGTAAAGAAGTATTGTCTTAAGTCAAACTATTCATGTTGACAAAGTGATTTCATTGAGTGTATACTGCCCTTTTAATCTTTTTTTTTTTTTTTTTTTTGCAATCTTATTGCACTGACTAGGATCTATAGTAGGACAAATACCTAAGACTGTTACTTTTTAAATTCAGTTGTTTGTTTTCATATTGAGTTAATCTTTTTTTTTTTTTTTTTTGCAATGAAGGGAAGGAGAGGAAAAAGGTACTATTTCCTTGAGGAAAATTTACACCTGTGGTGTAGTAAATTACCTGGTATGGCTTCTCTAGCCATAAGTCTTTGTAAACTCCATGGTGGAATTTGCTGTGAGCAACTAAGGAGCTCCTGATTGTAAAAGTTATCCACCTGGGGTATATCTGTTGGAAGTGGCACAAAACAATGTTTTGAGAGGTTCCCGCTCTCTCTCAGGTGCTTAGAATTCTGATGTTATGATTGGTTGGTTTGGCCACTCTGCCGGGCTCAAAAGGAGGTCTCCTAGAGGTAGAAGTCTCTCTGACTATTGGCTGAAGAAGGATGCACTGCTGCCTCCTGAGAGACATGCACTGCTGGGAAAGAGATGCAAGAGACACACATTGCTGAGAGAGACACCGAGGGACACTCACTGCTGGGAGAGAGACTGAGTGTTTTTCCTGAACTTGAATTCTAACCTGGTGCTTCCCTAATAAACCCCATAATCTGTGAGTTCTGTGTGGCCACTGCAGTGAATTATTGAACCCAGAAGAAAGGTGGTGAGTGCTGCTGGAGGAACACAGGTTGGTGAAAGGGCTGGAGGGAGGCAGCATGTCTGGCCTTGCAGGAATAGGCCTTGGGCTACTGACAGTGACTCTGTATTCCTCTTGTGGGGTTAGAGGAGGTCAGGAGATGTGGCCTCTTTTCTCTTTTAGCAACACTCAGTAAGAGATTTTGGTTTGATTGTTTTTTGTTTGTGTTTTTAAAGATAGAAGCTAAAAATAGCCTTTTACAGGTCAAAGTAATTAGAGGGAGAACTAATAATGAAACAAGAGCACCAAGGAAGAGGGGGAAGTGTGAACTCAGTAGCATAAAGGCTTGGACGATCTAGGGAAGGGGAGAAACATCTAAACTGAAGCTGAATCGAAGAGGAAATGTTGATACAGGTGCAGGAGAATTGGATGAATTTCTTGAGGAAAAAGGATCATGAAGTTGTTTGGGTTCAGTGTCTTCTGTGTCAGTGGAGGAGCATTCTGGAAGAGATGGTTCACGTGCCCATTTCCTTCACTTTCTTGATAGCATGCGTTCTACACGTTTTAATTTTACATTTCCAAAAATCTAAACTAAAGCATAACCAAAGTCTTTCAGAAAAGGAAAACATGATAAGTTCTTATTACCTTATAGAAAGAAGCATACCTGTTCATCAGGAGAGATAAACCTTACTTTTGCTATGAACTCTGGGGAAATCTTGCCTGCGTTAGTTTTAATGAGAGATTATTCTTTGTCTAGGGATGAGATATAGGCCTGTGATGGAGACATTCAGTCTGGCAGGCTATTGACATCAGAAATGCCTGCCAAGAGAGCCTTAATCTGAGGACTGAGGTTCATGTATTAGTCAAGGCTGGAGAAGGTTGGCAAAAATAGAGAGTGTGGGTGCTGGGAAAGTTATCAAAGCAGCAGGATGTAATTATCACAGTGGTTGAATAAGAAAAATGATTGTTGCCATCAAAAATCAAAAACCCTGATACTAGGACAAAGACAGAATTAGAACTGGTGGTTTGATGTAGACTACCAAAGTAAAGCGTATTAAACACTTTATGATGATAACCCAATAGTTCTCAATCCTGGGTGCACATCGGAATCACCCAGGGAGTTTTAAAACACTGAAGCCTGGATGCCACCCTGGGAGAATCTGATCTAATTGGCCTGGGGCCTGGTGTTTAGGTTTTTTAAAGAGCCCATTCAGGGGATTCTAATGTATAGCCAAAACTGAGAACAGGGACTCAAACCAGAATCTGGCCTGGAGACAGAAATGAGAGCTGAAGTAATCTGACAGGTCTTGATGTACCTATACCCCCACCCCACCCCCTGTATTTTAATGCAAATAATGTGTATGTTATATGCTCTTTTGTCAACTTTGCCCTTCCCCAACCCTCTTCAGCCATTTTTGTAACTGCACTATGTTAATTTTTTTTTTTTACATGTTGCTGTAAAAACATTTAGCATAGCACCCTTACAAAATACCTGACTGGGACAAGGTTAGCAAAAGAATGTATGACACACACATATTATTTGCGTAAAAATTTAGTAATCTTGAATTGAGAGGGGAAAAAAGATAATTCCTACATTTCTCTGCAACCTGCATATTCTCTGGTTTTCTTGAGCTCCAATAATATTGTTATGAATTCTCCAATGACTTAGACTAAAACAGTTGTTATCTTTAACTTTCTATTACTACTCAGCCCCCGCCCTACCTTATAATCACAAAAAATTATCATTTGATATACCTTCCTGAAGCTATATCCAGAATATTTCATCTTTCCATTCCCACTGTGACCTCCACTCTACACACACCACAATAATTCAAAACTTGATAATTGATTGCATAAAGTATGTCAATAGTTCCACATATACTCACCCTGCCATCCAGTGTTTACCCTCCAAAAAACTCTACCTGCCTTCATATTACTCTCTCAGTTAGCTTTAAGAGCTCCATCATCTATGGAGAAGTCCTAACCATAATTAAATCCAAAGTATCTGTAGTAAACTTTATTGATGTCCCTTTGCACATCCTCTCAGCTCATAAATGAGTTCACCTCAAACTTTAGGTAGAGATGGTTTCTACTCTGTGGTCAAATTTCTAACTTCTTCTCTATTTGAGAGATTTTCCCAGCAACCTGGGAGCAACCTGCAGTTGCAACCCAGAAATGTGATAGTGTAGTAACCCTTATTCCCCTCCTCCAGCAGAATAATTCTGCAGTGTGTTCCACATGGTAGGCTAGTTCCCTAGGAAACAGTTCATCAATGTACTCTTTATTTGCTTTTCTCTCTTCCCTGTCTTGTTTCCTCATTAGCTCTTCCTTAAATTAAATCCCAAACAACCTACCTGCACTGAAGGCATTGTTTCAAGATCTATTTTCAAGGGAACCCCAACTATAATGACCTTTCACTATATCTGGCCCAAGTCAATCTTAAAACCTTCTCCATACCAAACTGGATGACTATAAATTCCTAGAGGATTTTTTCATCCATATTCATTATTCACATGATCCCATTCCTTAGAAAATCCTCCCTACCCATTCAAAGATTATTCCTTTCTTTAATACCCAAACTTTTTGCATAGGTACTGAAACAAGGCGGGCTTGTGCTTACTCACGAATCTGCACTGAACACTTTCCCTTGTTACCCTCCCGAGAAGGACCGGGTCTCCAGGAGCAAGGTAAGCACAGGCGGGCTTTTGCTTACTCACTGAACTGCACTGAACACTTTCCCTTGTTACCCTCCCGAGAGGGACAGGGTCTCTGGGAGCAAGGTAAGCACGGGTGTAGCACAGAGTAGCAGGCCGG
>NW_006923998.1:0-1045 GCF_000298275.1 Orycteropus afer afer
TCAAGACTTACATTTTTTTCTTCAGTTCTTTTAACTTGAGAAATGCTGAATGGGTTCTTCCCTTTTGGCTTTCCAACTCCATGTCTTTGCACATTTCATTATAATAATTGACTTTGTCTTCCTGAGCTGCTCTTTGAAATCTTCTGTTCAGCTCTTTTGTCTTGTCATTTCTTCCATTTGCTTTAGCTACTCCTTACTCAAAGGCAAGCTCTGACATCCATTTTGGTCTGCATATTCTTCCTTTCCTGTCTTTTTAATGACCTTTTGCTTTCTTCATGGATGATGTTCTTGATGTCATCCCACAATTCCTCTGGTTTTCAGTCGTTGATGTTCAATGCTTCATATCTATTCTTTAGATGGTCTCTAAATTCAGAATAATCAAAGTCATAGTTTGGCTCGTGTGGAATTGTTTTAGTTGTCTTCAGCTTCAAGTTGAACTTGCCTATGAACAGCTGATGGACTGTTCCACAGTCAGCTCCTGGCTTCATTTTGGCTGAAGATAATTGAACTTCTCCATTTCCTCTTACCACAGATGTAGTCAATCTGATTCCTGTGTATTCCATCAGGTGAAGTCCATGTGTATAGCGCTCATTTCTGTTGTTGAAAAAGGTATCTGCAATGTATAAGTCATTGGTCATGCAAAATTCTATCATGTGTTCTCCAGCATCATTTCTATCACCAAGACCATATTTTCCAACTACCAGTGACTTTTCTTTGTTTCCAAGTTTTGCATTCCAGTCACTAGTGATGATATCAACAAATCCTGATTGCATATTTGGTCAATTTCAAACTACAAAAGTTGGTAGAAATCTTCAATTTCTTCATCTTTCGCTTTGGTGGTTGGTGCATAGATTTGAATAACATTTCTATTAACTGGTCTTCCTGTAGATATATGGATATTATCCTGTCACTGATAGCATTGTACGTCAGGACAGACCTAGAAACAGTCTTCGTGATGATAAATGCCACACCATTCTTCTTTAATTTGTCATTCCTATCATAATAGATCATATGATTGTCTGATTCAGAATAACCAAAACCAGTC
>NW_006923998.1:3230-4451 GCF_000298275.1 Orycteropus afer afer
CGATTACTATAATGCAATGTCCAAAGACCCAGAGTTAGAAAACCAAAAGGGAAGAACACACTCAGCATTTCTCAAGCTGAAAGAACTGAAGAAAAAAATTAAGTCTCAAGTTGCAATATTGAAATATTCTATGGGTAAAATTTTGAATGATGCAGGAAACATCAAAAGAAGATGGAAGGAATGCACAGAGTCATTGTACCAAAAAGCACTGGTCAATGTTCATCGATTTCAGGAGCTGATATATGATCAAGAACCAATGGTATTAAAGGAAGAAGTCAAACCTGCAGTGAAGGAATTGAAGAAGAAGAAGGCTGCAGGCATTGATGGAATACCCATTGAGATGTTTACCAAATGGATGCCCTGCTGGAGGTACTCACTCAGCTATGCCAAGAGATTTGGAAGATATACTTGGCCAACTGACTGAAAGAGATCCATATTTGTACCCATTCTAAAGAAAGGTGACCCCACAGAATGTGGAATTTATTGAACAATATCTTTAATATCACATGCAGGTAAAATCTTACTGAAGATAATTCAAAATGATTGCAGTAGTATATTGACAGAGAACTTCCAGAAATGCCTTCTGGATTCGGAAGAAAACGTGGAATGAGGGATATCAATGCTGATGTCAGATGGATCTTAGCTGAAAGCAAAGAATGTCAGAAAGATTTTTACTTGTGTTTTATTGACTATGCAAAAGTATTTGATTATATAAATCATAACAAATTATTTACGACATTGAGAAGAATGGGAATTCCAGAACACTTAATTGTGCTCATGAGCAAACTGTACATAGATCAGAAGGCTGTCATGGAACAGAACAAACAGATACTGTATGGTTTAAAATCAGGAAAGGAGTGTGTCAGGGTTGTATCCTTTCACAACGTTTATTTAATCTGTATGTTGAGCAAATAATCAGAGAAGCTGGACTATATGAAAACATGACATCAGGATTGGGGGTAGAATCATTAACACCTGCAATACACAGATGACACAGCTTTGCTTGCTGAAATTGAGGATGACTTGAAGCACTTACTGATGAAGATTAAATTCTATGGTCTGCATTACAGATTGCACCTCAACATAAAGAAAAGGAAAATCCTCACAACAGAACCAATAAGCAGTATCACAGTAAATGGAGTAGATATTGTAGTTGTTAAAGATTTCATATTACTTGGTTCCACAGTCAACACCAATGGAAGTAGCAGTCAGTAAATCAGA
>NW_006923998.1:5471-6449 GCF_000298275.1 Orycteropus afer afer
GCCAGGACAATAAGGCAAGAAAGAGAACTAAAAGACATTCAAATTGTGCAAGAGGAAGTATAACCATCTCTGTTTGCAGATAACATGATCCTATACATAGAAAACCCAAGAGACTCAGCAAAAAAATTACTGGAACTAACAGAAAGGTTCAGCAAAGTGATAGGATTCAAGGTCAACATACAAAAATCAGTTGGATTCTTCTACATCGACACAAAGACCTCTGAGAATAAAGTAAGGAAAACAATACCCATTTACAATAGCTACCAAAAAGAAAAAATATTTAGGAATAAATCTCACTAGAGACAGAAAAGATCTATACAAAGAAAGCTACAAAACACTACCACAAGAAACTATAAGGGATTTACATAAATGGAAGAACTTGCCGCGTTCATAGATAGAAAGACTGAATATTGTGAAAATGTCAATATTACCCAAAACAATCTACACATTCAATGCCATCCCAATCCAGACACCATCAATATTTTTAAGGGTATGGAAAAATCAATAATTAATTTCATATGGAAAGGAAAGAGACCTCGGATAAATAAAGCACTGCTGAAGAAGAAAAACAAAGTAAGAGGTCTCAGACTCTCAGATCTCAAAACTTACCATACAGCCACAATAGTTAAAACAGTGTGTTATTGATACAATGTTAGACAGATAGACCAATGGAACAGAATCAAAAACCTAGAAATAGATCTCTCCATCTATCAACAGATGATCTGTGACAAAGGACCAAAACCAATTAAATGGAAGAGAGATAGCTTTTTTAACAAATAGCGCTGGCAAAATTGGATATTCACTTGCAGAAAAATGAAACAAGATTCATACTTCACCCCATACACAAAAATAAACTCAGGTTGGATCAAAGACTTAAATGTAAAACCCAATACTATAAAGCTCATCAAAGATAAAACAGGAAAAGTATAGGGGCATTGGTGTATGGCATAAATAGACTATCAAGCATAACCCAAAACA
>NW_006923998.1:7229-10722 GCF_000298275.1 Orycteropus afer afer
ACAAATATTTTATGAGCCAATTATTGTAAAAAAGTCAAGGAAAGGTTTACTTAGGGAAGGAAACTCACTTTGTTGCTTTTCAAAGATGGGAGAGAAGGGGAGTGAAAATTTCAGACTATTTGGGGGTCATATGTTGATTTGAGTGAGGGGAGGCACAGTATAGAAAGATTCTGTGACCAGCCTGATGACATTGGGAAAGGAAGGGCACTGAAATATACACATAAGATATAGATAATAGAGGCAAATACTCATATATGTACAATACTGCATTATCACTATCACCAAACACCAGGCTGTGGATAAATGCATAGACAGGTGAGAAGATCAGGTGGGGATTAGCAAACAGGAATATACCCTAGACCAAGGATAGATTTGGATAAAGATAATCTTATACATACACTTGTGCTACAAAATTAGCCACACACATTTCAGAAGTAACAGAAGAGATAGTTGGAGTAACTTCTCAGAGACAACCCAACACCTTGAGAGAGAGGATCACTGGGCCTGCCAACTTGGGACCGTAGTCTTGGAGGACATATGCTTAATTGGCACAACATAGTACATACAAATCTTGTTCCACAACCTACTTTGGTGAGTAGAGACTAGTGTCTTAAAAGCTTTCATGTGGCCATATGAGATCCAACTATTGGGAGGGTTCTGGTAAGATGGCAGAATGGCAGAGAAACTACATAGACCCTCTTCAATGAAGAAAAGGAGAACCAATTAACACAGATACAGAAGATAATCAGGGAGACCTGAGCTTTGAAAGGAAGAATACAGAAGTGGACTAAACTCCAACTAGTAGAAGAACCTGCATGAAAACACAAAAAGAAAACATATGGATCTATTTTGTCATCAATCCTGACAGCACAGACAGCTTGGATATTGCCAAGTGTTGTTGTTATTGTTGTTGTTGTTACATGCTATCGAGTCACACCCAACTCATAGCGACCCTTCCTTGGGTTTCCAAGGCAGTATCACTATGGAAGTAGATTGCTCAACCTTCCTTCTGAGCCAAGTGGTGTTAGGACCTAAGAAATAACCTAAAAATCAGTGCTGCTAGCGAGGAGCTGTACAGAGCACTACACTGGTGGCTAGTGAATAAAAGGGGAAGCAGCAAAGAGAGAGACAGGCTGTACTGTGAACTTTTGCCTGTCCAGCGCATGCAGCCATTTGAATATTTACAAGCGATTAGACCATTTCGGACATTTAAAGCAACAGTGTTCTCTCCAGATTCCAGGGACCTAAGAATAGGCTTCACTTACTGGGGACCACAAGGACATTCTAGACAAGAACAATTGGAAAAGTAGCAGAGCTCTAAATACAACAATGTCACAATGTCTTGGAGACAACAGACCATCACAGTCCACACAAAGAAGCAAGATAAAGCTGTAGAAATAAAAGAGCAAGATACAGAGCCAGAACATATCCCTGAGGAATAAGCAGCATTGGAACTCCCTGATAAGGAATTCAAAAGAATTATACTTACGTATCTTCCAAGGATCTTCTGTGGACCCTTCCGTGTATCTTCTGTGGATCAGAATCCTGTTGTGCTATCTACAACTGCCTGTGAGTGAACAATCCACCATTCGTTCTGGTGATCTTAGATTTGTCATTTGTTGGAGCCAGAAGCCAGTAAACTTTACTAGTTTCGTTTCTCAAAAAGGAGAAAACAGAGGCAGGGATTCAGGTAAGGCTGGAGACCCAGGCCACGCCCTTACCAAGCAGCAGGAAAAAGGCAAGGATCTATGTAAGGGGATGGTGTGGAGAGTGGAGAAGTTTTCAACAGCTAAGGGACACAAATTTGTCTTTCAGTTTGTCCTACTGTGGTGGTATGTTGCTGTGAGGATTCAGGCTGTGCCACCGGTGTCTCAAACCCAGTAGAGTGCACATGGTACACAAATTTCAACAGCTTACAGACTGAGATAGACTAGGAAGAAGGAAGAGGCCATCCACTTCTCAAAGAATTGGCCACGAAAAATCTTATAAATAATAGAGAAACACTGTCTGATACACTACTGTACAACTTTATGAATAGCACAGAAACATTGTCCAATACAGTGCAAGAGGATAAACCACTTAGGTCGGAAGGCTCTCAAAATGGGACCAGGAAAGAGCTGCATCATCAGAGAAGAACCAGCCTTAATGGTATGGATAAGATAAAGCTTTCGAGACCTCCATTTGCTGACGTGGCACAACTCAAGGAGAAACAGCTGCAAATATCCATTAATAATCGAAACATGGAATATAAGAAGCATGAATCTAGGAAAATTGGAAGTTGTCAAATATGAAATTGAGCACATAAAGATTGATATCCTAGGTATTAGTGAGCTGAAATGGACTGGTTTTGGTCATTTTGAATCAGACCACCATGTGGTCTACTATGCCAGAAATGACAATTTGAGCAGGAATGGCATAGCATTCATTATCATAAAGCATGTTTCAAGACCTGTCCTGAAGTACAATGCTGTCAGTGATAGGATAATATCCACAGACCTACAAGGAAGACCCATTAATATGACTATTATTCAAATTTATGCACCAACTACCAAAGACACATATGAAGAAATTGAAGATTTTTATCAGCTTCTGTGGTCTGAAAATGATCAAACATGCAATCACTATATGTTAATTATCACTGCTGACTGGAATGCAAAACTTGAAAATGAAGAAGAGACACCGGTAGTTGGAAAATTTGGTCTTGGTGACAAAAATGATACTGGAAATCACATTATAGAATTTTACAAGCTCAATGACTTATTTATTGCAAATACCTTTTTTCAACAACACAAACTGTAGTTATACAAGTGGACTTCGCCAGATGGAATACACAGGAATCAGATTGACTACATCTGTGGTAAGAGGTGATGCAAAAGCTCAATATCTTTAGCCAAAACCAATCCAGGAGCTGATTGTGGAACAAACCATCAACTGCTCATATGCAAGTTCAACCTGAAGTTTAAGAAAGTTAAAACAAGTCCACAAGAGCCAGAATATGATCTTGAATATATCCCTCCTGAATTTAGAGAACATCCAAAGAATAGAATAGTAAGCATTGAACACCAGTGATAATTGTGGGATGACATCAAGAACATCATCCATGAAGAAAGTAAGAGGTCACTAAAGGGACAAGAAAACAAGAAAAGACCAAAATGGATGACAGAAAAGACTCTGAAACTTGCCCTTGGGTGAAGAGTAGCTAAAGCAAATGAAAGAAAAGAAAAGATAAAAGAGCCAAACAAAAGATTTCAAAGAGCAGCTCGAGCAGACAAAGCCAATTACTATAATGAAATGCGCAAAGACTTGGAGTTGGAGAATGAAAAGGGAAGAACACACTTGGCATTTCTCAAGGTGAAAGAACTGAGGGAAAAAAAATAAGCCTCATGTTGCAATATTGAAAGATTCTATGGACAAAATATTGAATGATGCAGGAAACATCAGATGAAGATGGAAGGAACACACAGAGTTACTCTACCAAAAAGAAATGGTAGAT
>NW_006923998.1:11177-11737 GCF_000298275.1 Orycteropus afer afer
AGATTTGGAAAACAGCTACCTGGCCAACTGACTGGAAGAGATCCATATTTGTACCCATTCCAAAGAAAGATGATCCCACAGAATGTGGAAATTATGGAATAATATCATTAATATCACATGAAATTGAGATCTTACTGAAGATAATTCAAAAAAGGTTGCAACAGTACATTGACAGAGAACTTCAAGACATGCAAGCTGGATTCAGAAGAGGATGTGAAACAAGAGATATCATAGCTGTTGTCAGATTGATCCTGACTCAAAGCAAATACCTGAAAGATGATTACTTGTGTTTTATTGACTATGCAAAGGCATTTGATTGTTAGATCATAACAAATTGTGAATGACATTGAGAAGAATGGGAATTCCACAACCCTTGATTGTGCTCATGAGGAACCTGTACGTAGACCAAGAGTATGTTGTTCCAACAGAACAAGGGGACACTGCATGATTTAAAATAAAGAAAGGAGTGTGTCAGGGTTGTATCCTTTCCCCATACTTATTCAATTTGTATGCTGAGCAAATAATCTGAGAAGCTGGACTATATGAAGAAGAACATGGCA
>NW_006923998.1:12825-14265 GCF_000298275.1 Orycteropus afer afer
CAGGAAGTCCAACTAACCCCAAACAGGATAGACCCAAAAGAAAATCACCAAGATATATCATCATCAAACTCATTAAAACCAAAGACAAAGAAAGAATCCTGAAATCAGCATGGAAAAAACGAAGTTACCTACAAAGGACAGCCAATAAGAATAAGTCTGATTTCTCAGCTGAAACCATGGTATATATAAAGCACTGAAAGAGAAAAATTTTCAACCAAGAATTATATACCAGCAAAATTGTCCCTCAAATATGATGGTGAAGTTAAGAGATTTCCAGATAAGCAGAAATTAAGGGAATTTGTTAAAACCAGACCAACCTTACAAAGGGAGTCCTTTGAACAGAGAACCAATAATAGCAAACAACAACCAATACTACTGATATAAAAGATGACATAACCCAGACACCAACACAGCTATAGAAGTATCCAAAGTAAATTAAGCTTACAAGATTGTAAACAGGGAACCAGAGACATTAATTGGCAAAGGAAGACAAGTACAAACCAAAAAGGGGAGTGGGGGGGGGGAAATAGTGTACTTACAGAACTACTAAATTATGAGGGAGTCAAGAAAGTTGCAAGATAGAATGGACTGCTCTAAACTTGGGGAGAAAATTATAAATCACAGGGTAACTAACCTCAAAGAAAAATTATAAACCTTCACATCACAATAAAAAAGAGGACAAGCACAAATATTTAGCAAATACTAAAACAATAGCAAAAATGGAAATGATAACACAATTCATAAACATAATTAGCTCACCACAGAGAATTTTATGGAATGAAGAAATCAGGAACACTATGAAAAACTAAACAACAAAATGACAGCAGTCAATTCATACTTGTCAATAATTGCATTGAATGTCAATGGATAAAATGCACCATTCAAGAGAGAGAGAGAGTTGCAGACTGGATAAGAAAACATAACCCATCAATATGCTGTCTACAAGAGACACACCTTAGAGACAAAGACAAAAATGGACTAAAAATCAAAGGTTGAAAAAAGATAAATCAAGCAAGTGGCAATCAAAAAAGAGCAGGAGTAGCAATATTAATTTCTGATCAAACTGACTTTAAGACAAAAATCACCATAGGAGAGAAGGAATGACATTATATAATGATTAAAGGAACAATTGAACAAGAAGTTATAACCATAATAAATATCTATGGACCCAAAGAAAGAGCCCCAAAATACATAAATCACATTTTAACAGAACTGAAAAGGCAACTAGATGACTCTAAGATCATGTTGTTGTTGTTGTTTGCCATCAAGTTGGCCCCGACTCATAGCGACCCCTCCTTGGGTTTCCGAGGCAGTATCACTACGGAAGTAGGATTACCCAACCTTCTTTCCGAGGAGTGGCTGGTGGGTTTGAACCACCAGCCTTCTGGTTAGCAGTCAAGTGCTTAGGCACTATGCTATCAGAGCTCCTAAGGTCATGTT
>NW_006923998.1:15960-16680 GCF_000298275.1 Orycteropus afer afer
ATGGAACATTGTGAAAATGTCAATTCTACCCAAAGCAGTCTCTACATTCAAGGCCATTCCAATCCAGATTTCATCAACATTTTTTAAGGATATGGAAAAACCAATCACTAATTATATAGGGAAAGGAAAGAGACCCAGATAAGCAAAGGACTATTGAAGAAGAAGAACAAAGTGGGAGTTCTCACACTGGTGGATCTCAAACCTACCATACAGCCACAGTAGTCAAAGCAGCCTGGTACTGGTAAAATTACAAACACATAGACAATGGAATAGAGTTGAGAACCAAGAAATAGATCCATTGACCTATGGACAGCTGATCTTTGACAAAGGGCTTAGATCCATTAAATGGGGAAGAGATTGTTTAACAAATGGTGCTGGCAAAACTGGATATCCATTTCAGAAAAATGAAACAAGATCTATATCTCACAACATACATCAAAAATGACTAATATATCAAATACTTAAATATGAAACCTAAAATTATAAAGTCCCTCAAGGAAAAAATAGGGGCAAATTTAAGGGTTCTAATATATGGCATAAATAGACTATCAAGCATAACCCAAAATACACAAACAGCAGAAGATAAACTAGGTGAATGGACCTTCTCAAGATTAAATTTTTATGTGCTTCCAAAGACTTTTCCAAAAGATTCAAAAGAGAACCTACAGATTGGGAAAAAATATTTGGCAATGACATATCTGACAAGGGACTTATCTCTTG
>NW_006923999.1:0-1535 GCF_000298275.1 Orycteropus afer afer
TGTCATTCCACAATTCTTCTGGTTTTCAGTCATTAGTGTTCAATGCATCAAATTTATTCTTTAGATGGTCTCTAAATTTAGGAGGGATATATTAAAGATCATATTTTGGCTTTCATGGACTTGTTTTAATTGTCTTCAACTTCAAGTTGAACTTTCATATGACAGTTGATGGTCTGTTCCACAATCAGCTCCTGGCCTTGTTTTGGCTGAAAATATTGAGCTTTTCCATTGCCTCTTACCACAGATGTAGTCAATGTGATTCCTAGTGTACACCATCTGGTGAAGTCCATGTGTATAGCCACGTTTTGTGTTGTTGAAAAAGGTATTTGCAATGAATAAGTCATTGGTCTTGCAAAATTCTATCATGTGATCTCCAGCATTATTTCTGTCACCAAGATCAACTTTTCCAACTACTGGTGATTCTTTGTTTCCAACTTTTGCATCCCAATCACCAGTGATAAGCAACACATCTTGCATGTTCAGTCAATTTCAGACTGCAGAAGTTGATAAAAATCTTCACTTTCCTCATCTTTTGCTTTGGTTGTTGGTGCATAAATTTGAATAATAGTCATATTAACTGGTCTTCCTTATAGGCATATGGATATTATCTTATCACTGACATTGTACTTCAGGACAGATCTTGAAACATCTTTTGTGATGATGAATGCCACACCATTCCTCTTCAATTTGTCATTCTTGGCATAGTAGTTTGTATGGTTGTCTAATTCAAAATGGCCCAAACCGGTCCATTTCAGCTCACTAATGTCTAGTACATCAATCTTTATGCATTCCATTTCATTTTGGACAACTTCCAATTTTCCTAGATTCATACTTCATACATTCCGTGTTCTGATCATTAATGGATGTTTGCAGCTGTTTCTCCCCAATTTGAGTTGTGCCACGTCAGCACATGGAGGTCCTGAAAAACTTACTTTATCCATATCATAAAGCTTGATTCCACTCTAATGAGGCAGCTCTTTCCCAGTCCTATTTTGAGTGCCTTCCAACCCAAGGGGCTAGTCTTACTGCACTGTGTTGGACAATGTTTTCAAGCTATTCATAAAAACAGTGTTTCTCTGCTATTCATAAGGTTTTCCCTGGCCAATTTTTGAGGAGTGGATGGCCTCCTCCTTCTTCCTAGTCTGTCTTAGTCTGTAAGCTTCACTGAAACCTGTGCACCATATGCAACTCTGCTGACATCTGAAACACCAGTGGCACAGCCTCATGCCTCACAGCAATGTACAAGTCTCACAGGATGACAAACTGACAGACAAGTTTGTCTCCCTTAACTATTGGAAACCTCTGCACCCTCTTCTTGCTAATTCCTACCTGAAACCTGCCACTCTGTGGTCCCTGGCCACTCCTGGTCCCTACCTTTCCTGGCTCTAGGGGGCTTGGGGCCTCCTGCCCCTTTGTACCTGGATATTCTGGCACTCCTGAAGTCCCCGAATCTACTTGTGGTCTCTCCCTTTCCTGGCTCTAGGGGACTTGGGGCCTAGCCTTGCCTCCCACCCCTTTTAACCTGGATATCCTGC
>NW_006923999.1:1862-3647 GCF_000298275.1 Orycteropus afer afer
GCTCCTGAGGACCTTGAGGAAAGATGAAATATGAGGTTGCAGGAAAGACTGTGAAAAGGTAAAAGAGAAATTGTTTCTGGTGATGTTTTGTTAGAAGAACATTAGAAAAAATTTGGAGTTTGTTCCCTTCTTCCATACTCCCACCCCCATCTTAATAAAATATCATGTATAGATCTCCAGAGTTTAGCATTTTGAGAATTTCATTTATAGTTCATTCAGTTTTCCATGGATCTCCTCACTTTAGTCAAGTTCAGTGCCTGTAAGAGAAATGCCACACATCACATAAGTATGACATATATGTGTATGGCTATGTGACAAATTGTAAAATGATCAATAATGCTCTATTAAACATCTCCAGGTGTCAGGAGTGATATCACAGTGATCTTCAGTGGACTCTAAAAAAATGGATCATAGATGAGGGACATACACATGGCTTCAGAAGAGTCCTCTACATTTATGCAAATTGTATTAGGAGTTTTTTTTTTTTTTTTTTTTTTAATTCTTAAACCTTGTTATATATTCCTTTGATATTTTCCTTTTGTTTTCTAAAGTGAGAAATCTTATTTATTATCTATAATTGTTAATATGGAGTCCTTGGGTGGCACAAATGGTTGAATGCTGGACTACTAGCTGAAAGGTTGCCAGTTCAAACTCACCCAGAGATGAAGTGCCTTGGAAGACAGGTCTAGTGATTGCTTCTGAAAGGTCACAGACTTGAAAACCCTATGGACCAGTTCTACACTGCACACATAGGATCTCCATGAGTTGGAATAGACTGAGTGGCAACTAACAAAAATAATGTAATTGTTAATTTGTGTAGATAATATTGTCTTTCCCAGTCTTGAAAAGCATGAGCATTAAACGTTTCATACAGAAGTTTAGCTAAGTGCTTTCAGCTGATGTAATTATTAAATATGGTTAAAGGGAGATGCTATGTATTACTACATTTACTTAGTATTCGAAGGAAGCATTTTAGGGAAAAGGTGTCCCAATTAAGAAAACAAGCCTTGTTGGCTTTTCCAACTAATCGAAGAACACTCTCAGCCTGTGTTCTTGCTAGTGCCATTATAAATGAGTTAGAGGTGGTAGTCCAGCTGGTTCTGTTGTCCCCCACAGCTCCAGGCCAACTCCTTCAGTTACAAGGTGTTTTATAATCCTCCTGGCTATTCAAATAATGAATTGCAAGGCCTCTTTGAATTCCCATGTACTTAGGTTTAATTTTCCCGGCCCTGCTTTTCTCTCCACACATTGCAGGCCTTCTAAATAAATACCCACTGCTGGGCAGCAACCTCAGTGTGAGGGGAGGCATCCTTCCGGAACACTTGTGAGCCTCCCAGAGGCTGTTGCTATGGAAGAAATGGAATAGCACTGAGGCAGCTCCAATTCTTTTAAGTGGTCCCCAAGTTAGGCCTCAATGTCATGTAGGTAAATCCAGTCCAGAACACGCAGCATCTTTATTGGAATTTGTACATTCATCTCACAGCTGTGGAGAGTTTAGACTAATCACAGCTCTCACTGGGATACTATCATCTTGGTAATTTGAAAAAGGATCAGGAGCCTGCAGGCTTGGAACATCTTGAGAAAACCCTGGCTCTGAAATACATCATCACATGTGGAGGACACCAGTTGCACACCACTTGCGGCATCATCGCAGAGAGCTTAAGAATGCTAAAATCAAGTATTGCTCTGGCATGATTTCAAATGGCCTAAGAAATTTGAGAACTGTTTTTTTTTTTTTTTTAACTGCAAGACAGATTCTTTCCTCTCCCATCAACCCTGTTGCTG
>NW_006923999.1:7962-13408 GCF_000298275.1 Orycteropus afer afer
CTCAAAGATTTTGGTATGTTGTATTTTCATTCTCATTTGATTCAAGGAATATTTTAATCTCATTTTTTATTTCTTTTATTACCTAGTCATTTTTAAGGAGGGTGTTATTCAGTTTTCATGTGTTTGCTCTTTTTCCATTGGTTTTCCTAATGTTGAGTTCTAATTTTACAGCATTGTGATCTGAGAAGATGCTTTGCAATATTTCAGTGTTTTTAAACTTATTGAGGCTTGCTTTGTGACCTGTCATATGGTATATCCTGGAGAATGTTCCACGTGTGCTGGAAAAGAATTGTGCTGTTGTTGGGTAAAGTGCTCTGTAGATGCCTATAAGGTCAAGTTGGCTGCTCATATTGTTTAATTCTGCATTTTTTGTTGAGCTTCTTCCCAGTTCTATCTTTGATTGAAAGTGGTATATTAGTCTCCTAGAGCTCTGGTGGTGTAGTGCCTAAGGCATTTGACTGCTAGCCAGAAGGCCAGTGGTCAAATCCACTAGCCACTCCTTGAAAGTAAAGTTGGGCAATCTACTTCCATAGGGATACTGCCTTGGAAACCCAAGGAGGGGTTGTTATGAGTTGGATCCGATTTAGTGGCAGTGGGTTTTACTATGATTGTAGAGTCATCTATTTGTCTTTTCAATTCTGTTAAAGTCTGATTTATGTATTTTGGGGCTCTTTCATTGGGTGTGTAGGTTATTTATTATGGTTATGTCCTCTTGGTAAATTGATCTTTTAATCATTATATAATGTCCTTCCTTGTTTCTTACGGTGGTTTTTGTCTTAAAGTCAGTTTGTCAGATAATAATATTGCCACTCCTCCTTTTTTTTTTGAATGCCATTTGCTTGATACATCTTTTTCCAACCTTTGATTTTTAGTCTCTTTTTGTCTTCGTGTGTAATGTGAGTTTCCTGTAGACAGCATATCAATGGGTCATGTTTTCCTATCCCATCTGCAACTCTCCATCTCTTGAGTGGTGTATTTTATATGTTGACATTCAGTGTAATTATCAACAAGTATGAATTTATTGAAATCATTTTGTTATGTGTTTTTCAGTGGTTTTGCTGCTTTCTTTGTTCCATATAATTTTCTGTGCTGGGCTTATTTTGTTTGTAAATCATGTTATCATTTCCTTCATTGCAATTATGTTAGTATTTGCTATGTATTTGGCCTACTCCTCTTTTTTATTTTGATGTGAAGGTTTATTATTTTTCTCTGAGGTTACTCTGTGATTTATTATTTCTTCCCAAGTTTAAAACAATCTGTTCTATCTTGCAATTGTCTTCCTCACCATTTAGAAGTTGTGTAACTACACTATTTATTCTGTCTGTTTGGTTTGTAGTTGTTATCATTTACCAATTGATGTCTCTGGTTCCTTGTTTACTGTCTTGTAAGCTTATTTTACTTTGGATACTTCTATAACTGGGTTGGTTTCTGGGTGATATCATCATGTGTGTTAATCATCAGTTGTTTTTTGTTGTTGGTTCTCTGTCCAAAGGACTCCCTTTAGGATCTCTTGTAAGGTTGGTCTGGCTTTAGCAGGTTTCATTAATTTATGCTTATCTGGAAATGTCCTAATTTCACCATCATATTTGATGGAAAATTTTGCTGGATATACAATTCTTGGTTGGAATTTTTTTCTTTCAGGGTTTTATATATATCATCCCATTGCCTTCTCTCCTACATGGTTTCTGCTGAGAAATCAGAGCTTAGTCTTATTCGTTGTGCTTTGTAGGTAACTTTTCAATTTTCCTGTGCTGTTTCAGGATTATTTCTTTGTCTTTGGTTTTGGTCAGTTTGATGATGATATGTTTTGGTGATTTTCTTTTGGAGTCTATCCTGTTTAGTGTTCATTGATCTTCTTGAATGGAAACATTCTCATCTTTCATCATATTAGAGAAATTCTCTTCCAACAAATCTTCGACAGTTTTTTCTGTGGTTTTATTTGTCTCTTCCTGTTCTGGAATTCTGATTACACATAGTATTCCTCTTGATAGTATTCATAAACTTTTTACATTTTGTTTTGATCTTTTTTTCTGATTGATCCATTAACAAAGTAGTATTAAAGTTTTTGTCTTCAATCTCATTAATTTTGTCTTCCATTGATTTGACTCTACCCTTTTGCCTACTCAATGTGTTATCTATTTCTGAAATCTTAGTATTAATCTTCTGTATTTCTATTTGTTGTTTTCATATTGTTTCTAATTTTTGTTTATTTTGTCAATTTGTTCTTGTATTGTTTTCCAAAATTGTTCTAGAGTTTTTTCTGTGTTTTCCTTAATTTTGGCAGTGTTTCCTTGATCTTGTCTGTGTTTTCCTTGATCTGTCTCTCAATCCATTGTAAGTACCCAAATATAATTCTTTGAATTCCTTGTCAGGGAGTTCCAATGCTGCTTCTTCCTCAAGGATATTTTCTGGGTTTGTATCCTGATCTATTGTTTATACTACTTTCTCTTGCTTCTTTGTTTGGACTGTGATGGTTATTTGTCTCCAAGACATTGTGATGTTGTACTTATGTTTAATTTTTGGTTGTACGATGGTGTGATTAGCCCAAGATTTTTTCCCCCCTTATTTTATTTTGATATATCTGTGTGAGCAGTGTACTGTTCTTCTCTATTTGGTAGTTTTTAGCACTTGGGCACTCAACACCTGTCTCATGGTGGGTGTGATAGAGAAAGAGTGTATGCACAGATCTCTGTTACCTGTCATAAAGAGTAGTTGAGGGTGATTTGAGCTGTTATTGGCATCTGTCTGTGCTTGGTCAGTTGATGCAAAAGCAAGTGGTGGCCCTCATTCAGTTGGTGGGGCTGCAGGAGGTGCAGATATAGTTGAGTTTTGGGGGAATAGTTGCTGTCTCCCACTCAGATGGACAAAAAAATAAATAAGTAAAACTAAAAACTCTCCCAAAAATAAAAAGAAGAGATCAAAACCTCAAACTGCATAAACAGGAACAAGCACACACACACACACACAAGAAAGTTAATAAAGAAGAAGAAACATTAAAAAACATATTTAAAAAGGATTTAAAAACTGAGAGAGAGAGAGAGAGAGAGAAACAACTCACAATATCTTGGGAGGGAGGAATAAGAGAAAACAGCAAGAATAAAAGAATAGTAAAGAAAAAATGAGAAAACTACAAAAGGAAAAACAAGGTTTGGGATGAACCAAAAGAAAGAAAAGAGAAGGGGAAAGAAGGAAAAGGGGAGAGAGAAACAAACAAACAAACAAAAATCAAGAACCAGGGATGGGAAAGCAAAAACAAACAAACAAACAAAAAAACCAGAAAGAGAGGAGGAAGATGAACAGAATAATTTAAAAACAAAGAAACAAAAACAAAGCTGTGGAGGGCAGGGCAGGGCACCCATGCTCTGTCATGGCATGGACCAGGATGGAATTCCTGCTGGTCAAGAAGGTGGGTGGAGGCAGGGGATGGCCACACTTCTGTTCACAAAGAGAGTGTGAGGTATAAGAGTAACAAGGGGAATAGTGTACCTTTCTAGTCGTCAGCCTCCAGTGCAGTGCCCTGTGTTGTCCTTGGCAAGCAGAACCCATTCTTAAGAGTAGGTTGCTGTCCAGGTAAGAAGGCCACTTGCACATATTCAAAATGGCTGTGCCACTTGCAAATATTCAAAATAGTTACACCCTCAGGACAGCCGCTGGCAGACCACAGGTCTGTTTGTCTCCTTCTTTGCTGTTTTCCTTTCTGGTTGTCAGGTATCAATGCAGTCCTTGCCCATGCAGTCCTTGGTGAGCAGAGTTGAGTTTTAGGTTGCTAGTGGGACGTGCTTGCAAATATTCAAAATAGCTGCTCCCTCAGGACTTCTGGCAGTTCATACCTTTGTTTGACTCCTTACTCACTGTTTTCATTTGGGTTCTTCTACTGATTGGTATTTAATCCACTTCTTTATCCTCTCCTTCAAAGTTCAGGCTTCCAGATTTGTCTTCTGTATTGGTTACAATTGGTTTCTCATTGCTTTGTTGCAGAGGGTCTGTGTAGCTTGTCTGCCTATTCTACCATCTTGCCGGAACTCTGCTTTACGATTTTCAGCCTTCAGAAAGTTAAAGCTGATTCAAGCTAAAAAAAAAAAAAAAAAAAAAGGATCAGGAAAGAAATATGAGAGGAGTAGGAATTTCAGCCAGGCACTATAATGAAAGCAAAGTGAGAACTAAATCAACAGAAGTGATTGGAAAGTCTCACAGACCTGGAGTCACTTTTGGTGCCTGTTGGTCTTCTATTTACCTTAATTGGCCATAGTGCCTTGTAGGCAGGAAGTGAGAGTTTTAAACAAGTTTGCTCTATATCCTCAGTCATATTCCCACATATTAACAAATCTTTATGCCTATAAATAAAAAGGTACCCGTTGGTTTCTGAAAACCCAAAAGCTCTTTACCTATATAAAAGGTTTATGGAAGTCTATAAGGATGAAACCAAAAGGACTATTTGCCTGTGATGAACTACTCGAGGAATCTTTGGGGATTGGAAAGGACTTTAATAGTTGTGTGTCATTTTACAAATGTAGTATTCAAAGCCTGAGAGAGGAAAGACTTGAAAAATTCTTTGATTATTCAGAAATTTTCATTGTAAGCATTTATTACATTATCTTATTTTAATATCATTCCAGTTATTCTAGCTAAGATTATTTCTAAACCCAAACCAAACCCACTGCTGTTGAGTTGATTACTACTCACAGTGACCCTATAGGGCAGAATAGAACTGTCCCAAAGATTTTCAAGGCTGCAAATCTTCACAGAAGCAGGCTGCCTCATCTTTCTCCTGTGGAACAACTGGTGGGTTCTAACTGCCAGACTTTTGGTTGGCAGCCCTATGCTTTAGCCATAGCACCACCACAGCTCTTAAGATTATTTATAATGGCCATAAAATTGATGGGACAAATTTAAGGGATTTGGAATCCTTTTGTACTCAGATTGATATAGCCATCAATACAAGGTTATCACATTCTCCTAAATTCTTTAGTTCTGATTGTGCCCCTCTAGCCAGCCCAGGAGTTGCTCTTCCCAAGCATGGGTAGATTTGGAAATGGTTTGGAGGGCCTACATTTGGTATCTAGTGAGCTAAATGCCACACTGCTATCTCCTATAAATCCATGTGTGGTTGGCCTCTGCTCTGCCTTCAAACTGAACTCTACTTCTGTTCTTGGGCTGAAACCTTGTCCAAGCCCAAATTCGTTATCTAAGGCCCTGAGGAATTCTTGGCCCATGTTGGTCCTCTGCCTCTGTAGGTCCTGACCAGGGCCAAATTAAGGCACATGAGGGCTTTAAACACTGATAATCTGTGGTGTCCCTTCCTTTGCTTACTCGTGCATTCAAATGGGATACGCAAATGCAATGCAACACATTGCCATTGAGTCAGATCTGACTCATAGGGACCCCTCTTTGGGTTTCTGAGGCTATATCACTACAGAAGTAGATTGCCCAACCTTCCTTCCGAGGA
>NW_006923999.1:13513-15048 GCF_000298275.1 Orycteropus afer afer
TGTGTGTGTGTGTGTGTGTGTTTGTCTGTGTACCTTAGCTATCCGTGATGTACATTCTTTTTAATTGCTACTATATTAATGGTGGAATGCAAAAGCAGCATTTGCTATTTTAGCCAAATGAAGTGAACTAGATCATAAAATTTTTAGTGGACATGTGGTACTAAGATTTTTATTATATATCACATATTCTACCAAAAGAATACATATTCTACAACAAAGAAAATGAGTCAATGAACTCAGTTGTTTCAACAATCAATGTAAAATTCTGTTGATCTCCCACAATGAGAAATTGACTTTTCACTCATTTTATTTTAAATGGCTCATACATCAATTTTGATACTTGTTTTGTAATAAATACTATAATTATAGATGGACAAATGAAAAGATGTCATAAAAGAAATTTAATGATCAGAAAACAAATTACTATATTTTATTTTTAGATAGATCTTTTATCTCTGACATGTTATAGTTAAAAATATGTCTTTCTATTCTTTGCTCTTACAGATTCTTCCATGATTTCATCACAATTAAGCTGCCAAACAATCTACTTCCATACACAATAAAGGTAATAAATTGAGTCTTTCTTGAACCATTGTTGTACACTGAGAGTTTGTGAGTCTCTTTAGGTACAAAAATGAGCATTCTGCTATAAAGTTTGTGATCATTAAAGTTAAGAATATGTGTAAAGCAATTTCAACATTGGGAAACATGAATTGTATTTCATTTTCTATTATGGACTCATACATGCCTATATAAGTAAAATTAGTATTTCCTGAATCTGTAAACTTAGTTCTCATGTAAGAATGGAATTGTAAAAGTTTGTGTGTTAGCTATCAGGATAAGCCTGTTCTATTTTCTTGATGCCTCGATGCATTCTTCATGAGGGATATCAACATTGTTTAGGAGGAAAATGTATTTGAAAGAACATCATACACTTTCGCTCTTCTGTGAAAGATTTGAGTATGTCAGTGATAATGTAGTATGTGGTTTTGCGAAGTTGAAAGCACTTAATGATACTTCTGGAGCACTTCCGTCATTTACTTGTTTCTCTCTAGTGCTTCTGCAGTGGTGTACTGCTTGATAATAAGTGTTTGGCAGTATTTGTTTTGTTGTGCTTTCAAAATTGTCTCTTAAATTATGTAGTTACTTTTTTTTTTATTGTGATTTGGGTGAAAATTTACAGAGCAAATTCACTTTGCATACAGCAGTTCACATACACTTTGTCTCATGACATTGACCACAGTTTAACACAATATAACAGCTCCCCTCCTACTTCCTCCTGATAGTTACCCCTTCCCTGTGTCCATCCCTCCATGCACTCCTGCCCTCTGAGCTGTCTCCCTATACATAAGCAACCCTTCTTTCTCCCATGATTGTTCTCTCCAAGGAGTATATCTGCTTGAGGTAAATGTTCAACTCATATGCCTGTCTATTGTTTGGCTGGAAGCTACATGTGTGGGTTTAATTCCAGACCTGAAGGGCAACTAGGGGCCATCGTCCCAGTGGTTCCACCAGGCTCTATTGGACCAGCAAAC
>NW_006923999.1:15268-17031 GCF_000298275.1 Orycteropus afer afer
TTTCCATGAATTTTTGGTTTTCTTCATTCTTCTTTGCTCTGGATGAGGAGAGACCCATCGTTGCATCTAGATGGCAGCTTGCAAGCTTTTAAGATCCCAGTTGCTACTCGTTAAAGTAGGAGGTAGAACAATGTTTTGTGTAGTATGTTATGCCAATTGAGCTTGATGTCCTCTGCGACTATGGTCCTGTAGATACCTTGTTAATGATTGGTAGAGAGTTACACAGGTGTTTAAATTTACTTCTGAATCTTGGAGAGCTTGACTCCTCTGATGAAAATGGTGCAATATATTATTCCACATACCCAACATAAATACATGTTTTAGTATTTGCATTTTGTTTTCACTTTCTCTTTTGGGATCTCCTTTTTGTGTCTGGTCTTCAGCAATATTTTCTAAGGCATCTAGAATCTGAGTGTGTGATTCCAGAATTGCACGCATTGCTATACTGTGCATTTTACAGTATGTATTAGAAAGACATTTTCATACTCAATCATTGCCTAAATAGCAGTTTTCAGAACTGCTCATTGGCTAGTAGAGGCAGCAAAAAAGGTGTAGAATAACTCAACAGCGGAAAAAACCCCAACTGCTTCTGGACAATAATCTACTGTGCTACATCCTACAAGATTAAGTGAATGCTCAGCACATGGTATGAAAATGGCATTCATTTTCAATTCATTATGTTATAAAATTTTCTGTTGTATGTTTTTATAACACCCTAACATATTGGCAGCATTGTTATAGGCCTGGCCTCTGCACTTAGAAAAATTAGTTCTGCAGGCTTCACAAAAATAGTGAAGTACTTGATTTGCAATTTCTTCAATGATATGACTTTTTAATGTAGTGTTGTTGTTGCTATGTGTTGTTGAGTTGTTTACTAGTCATAGTGAACTCTCCTTGGGTTTCTGAGGTGGTATCACCACAGAAGTAGATCGCCCAGCCTTCCTTCCAAGGAGTGGGCGGTGGGTTTGACCCCTCAACCTTCTAGTTAGCAGTCAAATGCCTTAGACACTATGCTACCAGAGCTACTTTTAACATAGTAGATGTGATAAATTGCTCAACAGGTTATTTCATCTCTTGGAGAAATGTATCTTAAAACAATACTTAGCTGATCTAATGAGAAAGATCAGGCATGGAATCTGCAGATTAACTGAACTATCAAGCTATACATATTTCACTGAAAACAGTTGATCAAGCTTTATCACTTACTCCTTTCAAGTTTTTATAGCCATATACAATGGGTTACTCTTTCCTGTGTTATCATAGTATGAGATGTGGCCTGCTAAAAACAAACAAAACTTAGCAAAAAGTTCAAGTAAACCCAAAACATTTCCATTCTGTGGGGACCCAAACACCTTATTTCTACCTCAAAAAGACAGGCCACATTCAGCAACAATGTATTTTCCAATACTGAAGTTCTTCATTAATTTGTTTCCGGTTCATGAGTTAAGCCAAAACTGTGTCTTCAGTATGACATGGCTTAAATATGACAGCATACAATCTCTGTGAATTGAACTGTTTTCATGTTTATCAGTCATATTTGAGTTGCACCAATCCATCCATAGGAAAATAAGTATTAAATGATTTAGTTGCTAAATCCATCCATAGCAAATTGAGAATTAAATGATTTAGGAAGGAATAGTTTGCAAACAAAGCAATATACAGAGCTGAATGACAGAAAATACAGTAGCTACTCCCTCTTATAATATTCACCATTATCTTGCACCCTAGAAGTAAATTCTGGCTACAGAACCTTGTTTGTTTAA
>NW_006924000.1:0-656 GCF_000298275.1 Orycteropus afer afer
CTGAGTGAAGAAATGCCTCTAGCTCCAGTGGGCCGGGAGCAGGAGGTGGAGCTGGACCCCAAGGTTGAGGGGCTTTCACCCAGTCCCTAGAGCCTAGCACTTTGAACTTGGACTTATAGCCTCCCAATTGTAAGAATAAGCTCCTGTTTGTTAAGACCATCCCATTTGTGGTATATTCTTGTCAGAGTGGTACTAGGTAACCAGAACAGTCTGCTATAGTGTTTGCCTATATTGTCTGTACTTCTTGTGCACCTCTCTGTGTCATCCTTTTCCTTAGTGATATTGTGCTAGTCACACACTTTTGTAGTACGTGGCAGTTTTTGTAAACATCCCATGAATTTTTGTTCGGTGGAGGGTTTTGTGAATATATAACAGATTAGCTTGCAAATTTTATTGTTCAAATAATCTATATCTTATTTTTTCATTTGCTTAATATACCAACATCTGACTATGGGGATGAGAATATATATGTAGTTTTTAAAACGATTATTATAATCCTGCCAGTTTCTCCTTTTATCTATTGTGAAGCTCTGGGCAGTGTTTCATTCTGTTGTACATAGGGTTGTATGAGTCAGAGCTGACTCGATGGCACCTAACAACATTGTGAAACTATGCTACTAGTTGTTGTTGTTGTTAGGCACCGATGAGTCGTTTCC
>NW_006924000.1:2316-2782 GCF_000298275.1 Orycteropus afer afer
CCACAATTCTTCTGGTTTTGGGTCATTGGTGTTCAATGCATCAAATCTATTCTTTAGATGGTCTCTAAATTCAGGAGGGATATATTCAAGATCATTTTTTGGCTCTCTTGGTATATCAAAAACCAAACGCACTGCCGTCAAGCCAGATAGAACTCATTGCGACCCCCACTTGTGTTTCTGAGGTGGTATCACTAAGGAAGTAGATTGCCCAATCTTCCTTCCAAGGAGTGGCTGGTGGGTTTGAACTGCCAGACTCCTGGTTAGCAGTCAAATGCCTTAGGTATAGACAAATATAGACAAATTTAAAAATACTCAGAACCCACTTGATGGCAGTGAGGTCTTCTTTTTTTTTTTAAACACATTTTATTGAAATATAATTTAGGTAGAGTGAAATACACAAAACTAAAGTGACGTGGGTCAATGCATTTGTGTGTGTGTGTGTGTGTGTGCACAGTGTTCCCTCCCC
>NW_006924000.1:3243-7468 GCF_000298275.1 Orycteropus afer afer
GTTATTTTCTGTCTTGTTGAACCTTGCCATCAGTGCTGGGATGAGACGGTATCTCATTATTGATTTGATTTGCATTTCTCTCATGACCAATGATCGTGAGCATCTCTTCATGTATTTGCTGGCTACCTGAATATCCTCTTTGGTGAAGTGTCTATTCATGTCTTTTGCCCATTTTTCAATTGGATTGTTAATTCCTTTGCTTTTGAGGTGTTTGAGTTTTCTGTAGAGCTTAGAGGTAAGTCCCTTGCCAGATATGTAATTATTGACAAGTATGAATTTGTTGCTGTCATTTTTGTTATGTGCTTTTTTATGGTTTGATTTCATTGTTGCATATAATTTTCCATGCTGAGCTCATTTTATTTCTGAATCATGTTCTTTTGTTGTTATTGTTTTAGTATTTGCTAAATATTTGTGTTGGTCCTCTTTTTAAGTTTGAAGTGAAGGTTTATTATTTTTCTTTGAGGTTACCCTGTGATTTATAGTTTTCTTCCCAAGTTTAGAACAGTCCATTCTATCTTGTAGTTGTCTTGACTTCCCCACCATTTAGTTCTGTAACTACCTAGTTTTTTCCCTCTTTTTGGTTTGTAGTTGTCTTCATTTGTCAATTGATATCTCTGGTTCCCTGTTTAGAATCTTGTAGGCTTATTTACTTTGGATACTTCTATAGCTGGGTTGTTTTCTGGATTATGTCACCATGTGTGTTAATGGTCAGTTGTTGTTTGCTGTTGTTGCTTCTCTGTCCAAAGGACTCCATTTAGCATCTCTCGTAAGGTTGGTCTGGTTTAACAAATTCCCTTAATTTCTGCTTCTCTGGAAATGACCTCATTTCCCCATCATATTTGAGGGACAGGAGCTCTGGTAGCATAGTGCCTAAGGCATTTGACTGCTAACCAGAAGGCTGGTAGTTCACACCCACCAGCCACTCCTCAGAAGGAAGGTTGGGCAATCTACTTCCATAGTGATACTGTTCTGCAACCTAAAGAGGGGTCGCTATGACTCGGGGCTGACTTGATGGCACACAACAACAATAACAACAATTTGAGGGACAGTATTGCTGGGTACATAATTTTTGGTTGGAAATTTTTCTCTTTCAGGGTTTTAGATTTACCAACAACAATAACGACAGCTTTCTTCTAGTTAATATTTGCTAGTGTGTCTACCAGCTTTTTGCCTTTTATTTCCTTTTTACAAAAATTATAGTAAAATGTATATAACAAAATATTTGCCATTTGAATCATTTTTACATGTACAACTCAGTGATATTAACCACATTCACCATATTGTGCAACCATCACCTCTGTTTCCAAATTTCTTTCTTTATTTTTAAGTTTTATTTTTATCATACTTACGTTTTTGTTGTTATAGGGTGCTGTTGAGTAGACTCTGATTAATACAGACAGTGTGTTCAAGAGAGCAAAGCATTGCCCAGTCCTGCACCATCCACACAATCATTGCTATGTTGGAAACCATTGTTGCAGTCACTGTATTAATCCATCTCATTGAGGGTATTCCTCTTTTTCACTGACCCTCTACTTTACCAAGCATGACATCCTTCTCCAGGGATTGGTCCCTCCTGAAAATATGTTCAAAGTACATGAGACAAAGTCTTACCATCCTTGCTTCTAAGGAGCATTCGGGCTGTCTTTTTCCCAAGACAGATTTATTTGTTCTTCTGGCAGTCCATGGTATATTCAATATTTTTCTCCAACATTGTTATTCAAATGTGTAAATTCTTCTGCAGCCTTCCTTATTCATTGTTCAGCTTTCATATGTATATGAGGAGATTGAAAATATCATGGTTTAGGTCAAGCACACCTTACTCCTCAAAGTGACATCTTGCTTTTTAATACTTTAAGGAGGTCTTTTGCAGCAGATTTACTCACTGCAGTATATTTAATTTCTTTATTGCTGCTTCCATGGACATTGATTTTTGATCCAAGTAAAATGAAATCCTTGACAACTTCAATATTTTCTCCATTTATCATGATATTGCTTATTGGTTTAGTTGGAGGACTGTAGTTTTCTTCATGTTGAGGTGTAATCCATACTGTAGTCTTTGATATTTACCAAAAGATCCTTCAAATCCTCTTTACTTTCAGCAAGCAAGGTTGTGTATCCATCTTCACATAGTCCAGCTTCTTGGATTATTTGCTCAGCATATAAGTATGATGAATACTTATAATACTTGAATTATTTATTATAATTACAATTATATTATTATAATAGTTGAATAATAGTTATTCAACTCAGACTGAATAAGTGTGGTGAAAGGACATAATGCTGACACATACCTTTCTTGGTTTTAAACCACACAATATCCTTTTATTGTTGGAATGACTGCTTCTTGTTATGTGTACATGTTTTGGTTACCTAGTGCCACTCTGACAAGAATATACCACAAATGGGATGGCTTGAAGAAACAGGACTTTATTCTCTTACAGTTTGGAGGCTTTAAGTGGGAGTTCAAAGTGCCAGGCTCTAGGGGCTAGGTGAAAGCCCCTCAACTTTGGGCTTCAGCTCTGCCTCCTGCTCCAGGTCCACTGAAGCTGGAAGCTTTTCTTCTCTCAGCTGCTGGCTACTGAGGCTGAAAAACCCAAGGTTAACAAGTAGTAAGACACAGTCCTGATATTACCAAACCACATGGCAAGCCATTAATTCAAATCCATTAAAAGTCCCGCAATAGGCAGAGCATGGCAGGCTGCTGAACAAAGACAAAGCTACATGCAAGGTTCAAGCGTGCCATAAGCTAGAGACCATTCCCAAAGCTGTGTCTTATATACAGGAAGCAGACCACATCCCTAAGGCAGCTACTCAGCTGCTCCCAGTAGATTCCACCATGGAGATGATTATCAGTCTCATCATGGGGAATACTACATCCAGCTGCCCAGCCACTCAACCAGGCCCAGCCAAGTTGACACACAAACTTAACTACCAAGTATAGGTTCTCATGAGCACAATGAAGTGTTCTGGAATTTCCATTCTTCATAGTGTTATCCATCATTTCTTAAGATAAATACAGCTGAATGTCTTCGCATAGTCAATAAAATGCAAGCAAACATCTTTCTGATATTTTGTACTTTTAGCCAAGATCCATCAGTAATTCTTTTTTTTTTTTTTTTCTTTTTATTGTGACTTGGGTGAAAATTTACAGAGAAAATACACTTTCCATACAGCAGTTCATATACACTTTGTCTCATGACATTGACCACAATTTACCACAATGCAACATCTCCCCTCCTACTTCCTCCCAATAATTTCCTCTTCCCTGTGTCAATCCTCCATGCACTCCTGTCCCCTGAGCTGTCTCCCTGTGCCTAAGCAGCCCTTCTTTCTCCCATGCTTGTTCTCTCCAAGGAGTGTATCTACCTCAGGTAAATGTTCAACTCATATGGCTATCAATTGTTTCACTGGAAGCCAAAGGCGTGCTTTCAATTTCAGACCTGAAGGGCAGCTAGGGGCCATATCTCAGTGGTTCCACCAGGCTCTATCAGACCAGCAAAACTGGTAACCCCCCTTCCTGTTTTTTTTCTTTTTCCCAAATGATTTTGAGATTTGTTCCACATTGTTCTCCCTGTCTATCCAGGATCTCCTACATAGACCCTCTTCCAAGTGGTTGACATTCGTAGCCAGGCACCATCTAGTTCTTCTGGTCTAATAGTTGTATAGGCTGCAGATCAGATGGTGTACCAGTTGCTAGGACTAATTATTTCCATGAATTTTTGGTTTCCTTCATTCTTCTTGGCTCTGGACGAGGAGAGACCCATCCTTGCATCTAGATGGCAGCTTGCTAGCTTTAAAGATCCCAGTTGCTACTCGCCAAATTAGGAGGTGGAACAATATTTTATGTAGTATGTTATGCCAATTGAGCTTGATGTCCTCTGCGACTATGGTCCCGAGCCCGCAGGTTCAACTACTCAGTCCCTCTGGGTAGCTGGCTGTGACCAAGCAGTGACTACAACATTGCCCTTTGTCAGCTCCACTGTTGTTGTTGTTAAGTGCCGTCGAGTCTTTTCCGACTCATAATGACCCCATGCACAGGAGAACGAAACACTGCCTGATCCCACTATCCCTGCTATACTTGAGCCCATCATCACAGACACTGTGTCAATGCATCTCGTGGAAGGCCTCCCCCTCTTTCGTCGACCCTCCACCCTACGAAGCCTGACATCCTTCTTCAGGGAATGGTCCCTTCTGACAACATGAACAAAATAGGTGAGACGAAGTC
>NW_006924000.1:13488-16149 GCF_000298275.1 Orycteropus afer afer
TGGACCCCTGAGCCTTGAAGGGAAGGATATAGAAGTGGACTAAACCCCAACTAGCAGAAGAATTTGTGTGAAAATTCAAAAAAAGGAGACATACGGAGCTGCAGTCTGGCGGCGATCCTGAGTTATCCTGACAGCACAGACATCTTAGAGATTCCCGAGTGGTGGTAGGACCTAAGAATTAACATAAAATCACCTTGCTAGCCAGGGACTGCATGGAGGACTGTGCATGGTGACTGGGGAACAAACAGAGAAGGTGAAGAGAAAGGTGGGCTGAACTGTGGACTTTTGCCGGTCAGGAGGATGCCGCAATTTTGAAGGTTTAAAAAGTGGCTTGACTATTTTGGATATTTAAAGAGACAGGGCTCTCGCAGATTCCTGGGGATTAAGAACACGTTCTGCTTTCCTGCAACCCCAAGAACACTCGGGACCTGCAAGAATGAAAGTTACTGTTCCTGTGTGATTACATCATGTGTTTTTCTTCCATGGCCTTTTAGTATTTTGATGGTTATTCAATTGTAATTTGTGTCTACCTGAGTGGGAGACAACGTCAGTCCCCATAAGACACAACCACACCCACACATCCTACAACTTCACTTAGTGAGAGCCACTACCTCCTTCTCCACCAATGGGCCAAAGATAAAAAATCACCAAGAAGAGCCTGAATCACCTTTGGCTTCTTTTCACAAACAGTTAACAATGATCTAAATACAACAACACCACGATGCCTTGGAAACAACAGACCATCACAGTCCACACAAAGAAGCAAGATAAAGTAGTAGAAACAAGGGAGCAGGATACAGACCCAGAACACATCACTGAGGAAGAAGCAGCATTGGAATTCTCTGATAAGGAATTCAAAAGAATTATCTTTAGGTATCTTCAAAGGATAGAGAGACAGACCAAAGAAAACACAGAAAACACCTTAGAAGAATTTTGGAAGAAAATACAAGAACAAAATGACAAAATAAATGAAAAATTAGAAATGATTCTAACTCTACAGGAAATCCAGAAGATTAATACTAAATTGTCAGAAATAGATAACACATTGGAAGGGCAAAGGAGAAGAATTGATGCGATGGAAGACATAATTAATGAGATTGAAGACAAATACCTGAATGCTTCTTTGGAAATGGATCAATCAGAAAAAAAAATCAAAGCAAAATGAAGAAAGCCTAAGGTACTGAGAAAATTGTCCAAGATTTGCTGGATGAGAACTTCCCTGAAGTGATGAAAGATGAGAATATATCCATTCAGGAACTCCAACGAACCCCAAACAGGATAGACCCCAAAAGAAAATCACCAAGACCCACCATCATCAAACTCATCAAAACCAAAGACAAAGACAGAATCCTGAAAGCAGCACAGGAAAAACAAAAAGTCACCTACAAAGACAGCCAGCAAGAATAAGCTCTGATTTCTCAGCAGAAACCATGCAAGCAAGAAGACAATGGGGTGGCATATATAAAACCCTGAAAGAGAAAAATTTTCAACCAAGAATTATATACCTGGCAAAATTGTCCCTCAAATATGATGGTGAAATTAGGAGATTTCCAGATAAGCAGAAACTAAGGAAATTTGGTAAAACCAGACAAAACTTACAAGAGATGCTAAAGGTAGTCCTTTGCACAGGGAGCCAAAAATAGCAAATAACAACCGACCATTAATACACAAGACAGCATAACCCAGAAACCACAGCTACAGACATATCCAAAATAAAATGAGCTTACAAGATTATAAACAGGGAACCAGAGACATCAATTGGCAAGTGAGGACAACTACAAACAAAAAGAAAGAAAAGACTGTGTAGTTACAGATCTTCTAAACGGTGAGGAAGTTAAGAGAGTTGAAAGATAGAATGGACTGTTCTAAACTTGGGGATAAAATTATAAATCATAGGGTAACCTCAAAGAAAAATGGTAAGCTTTCACATCACAATAAAAAAGAGGACAAGCACAAATATTCAGCATATACTAAAACAACAGCAAGAAAGGAAATGATAACACTATTCATAAACAAAATGAGCTCAGCACAGAAAATAATATGGAACAAAGAAACCTGGGACACCATGAAAAAACACATACCAAAATGACAGAAACAAATTCAAACTTATCAATAATTACCCTGAATGTTAATTAATTGAGTGCACCACTCAAGAGACGGAGACTTGCAGATTGGGTAAGAAAACACAACCCATGAATATGCTGCCTACAAGAGACACATGTTAGAGATATAGATAAAAGTAGATTAAACATAAAGGTTGGAAAAAGACATATCAAGCAAAGGGCAACTGTAAGAGAGCAGGAGTGGCAATATTAATTTCTGATCAAATTGATTTTAAGACTCCACGATACGAGACAAAGAAGGATATTATAAAAAGATTAAAGGATCAATTGAACATGAAGATATAACCATAATAAATATCTATGGACCCAATGAAAGAGTCCCAAAATACATAAATCATACTTTAAAAGAGTTGAAAAGCCCAATAGATGACTCCATAGTCATAGTGGGAGACTTTGTTGTTGTTAAGTGCCGTCGAGTCGTTTCCGACTCATAGCGACCCCATGCACAGCAGAACGAAACACTGCCCGATCCTGCGCCAGCCCCACAATCCCTGCTATACTTGAGCCCATCATTGCAGCCACCATATCAATCCATCTC
>NW_006924001.1:0-8229 GCF_000298275.1 Orycteropus afer afer
CATAAATAGACTATCAAGCATAACTCAAAATGCACAAACAGCAGAAGAGAAACCAGATGATTAGGACCTTCTAAAAATTAAATTTTTATGTGCTTTCAAGGACTTCCCCAAAAGAATTAAAAGAGAACGTACAGATTGGGAAAAATATTTGGTAATGACATATCTGACAAGGGACTTATCTCTACAATTTATAGAAAACTCCAACACCTCAAGAACCAAAAGACAAAAAATCCAATTAGGAAATGGGCAGAAGACATGAATAGACACTTCACCAAGGAGGATATTCAAGCAGCCAACAAACATGAAGAAAAGCTCATGATCATTAGCTATTAGAGAGTTGCAAATCAAAACAATAATGAGATACCATCTTTCTTCAGCACTAATAGCAAAGTTCAACAAGACAGAAAATAACAAATGCTGGCAAGGTTGTGGAGAGTTTGGGACTCTCATACACTGTTCGTGGGACTATGAAATGGTACAACCATTGTGGAAAGCAGTATGGCAATTCCTTCAAAAGTTGGAATTAGGAATACCATTTGACCCAGCCATTCCATTACTAGTTATATTCCCTAAAGAACTGAGAGCCATGACAAGAACAGATATATGCACACCCATGTTCATCACAGCACTATTTACAATAGCCAAAAGATGGAAACAACCTAGGTGTCCATCAACTGGGGAATGGATAACCAAACTATGGTATCTACACACAATAGAATACTATGCAACGTTAAAGAATAATGTAGTATCTGCAAAACACGACATAATGTGGTTGAACTTGGAGGACATTATGCTGAGTGAGATAAGTCACTCACAAAAGGACAAGTATCGTATTAGTCCGTTATTGTAAAAGTTAAGGAATGGTTTATCTATAGAAGGAAATTTTCTCTGTTGGTTACCAGGTGGGAGGGGAGGGGACGGAATGGTGTTAGATAGATAGAGATAAGTATTGATTTGGGTGAAGAGAAGGGCAATGTACCAAATGTGAGTGACCAATATGGCAGCATTGAGGATGAGAAAGACATAGAGAGGTACATGGGAGGTACAGACAACAAATATGAACCATTTTGCACATACAGTACTGTGTTTTCAGTGAAGGCAAACATGGGTATATGGGTGGATAGATGGGTGGACAGGCTGAACGATTAGATATGTCTATGAAATGGGGAATGTATCCAAGACCATATATAGGGTTGGCAGACAATGATCCTATAAGTTTATGTGAATGATCAGAATTCCCAGGTGTATAGTAGAGCTGACAAGGGGCAAGGTTGTGGTCACTGCTTGGTCACAGCCAGCTACCCAGAGGGACCCAGTAGTTGAACCTGCAGGCTTGGGACCATAGCCGCAGGGGACATCAAGCTCAATTGGCAAAACATACTATACATAACATTGTTCCACCTCCTACTTTGGCGAGTAGCAACTGGGATCTTAAAAGCTAGCAAGCTGCCATGTAGATGCAGCAATGGGTCTCTCCTCGTCCAGAGCAAAGAAGAATGAAGAAAACAAAAATTTATGGAAACAATTAGTCCTAGCGACTGGTACACCATCCGTCCTGCAGCCTAAATGACTATGAGACCAGAAGAACTAGATGGTGCCTGGCTACCACTGTCATCCACTTGGAAGGGGATCTATGCAGGAGATCCTTGATGGAGAGGGAGAACAATGGGGAACAAAACTCAAAATCATTTGGAGGAAAAAAAAAAGAGGAGGGGGCCAGGTTTGCTGGTCTGATAGAGCCTAGTGAAACCACTGAGACTATGGCCCCTAACTGCCCTTCAGGTCTGAAATTAAACCCATACCTGTGGTTTCCAGCCAAATAAAAGACAGGCATATGAGTTGGACATTTACCTCAAGCAGATACTCTCCTTGGAGAGAACAATCATGGGAGAAAGAAGGGCTGCTTATGCATAGGGAGACAGCTCAGGGGGCAGGAGTCCATGGAGGAGTGGACAAAGGGAAGAGGCAACTATGGGGAGGAAGTGGGAGGGGAGCTATTGCATTGTAAACTGTGGTCAGTGTCATGAGACAAAGTATATGTAAACTGTTGTATGGAAAGTGAATTTGCTCTGTAAATCTTCACCCAAATCACAATTAAAAAAAAAAAAAAAAGAAATAAAATTTGGCACACACACACACAAAGAAGTAGGGAGAAAACTTGCCCTGTTGTTTTTGTTATTATATTCTGTGGAGTCAGGCCCGACTCATAGCGACTTCTCCTTGGGTTTCTGAGGCAGTTTCACTATGGAAGTAGATTGCCCAACCTTTGTTTTGAGGAGTGGCTGGTGGGTTTGAACTGCCAGCCTTCTGGTTAGCAGTCAAGTGTCTTAGGCACTACGCTACCTGAGCTCCTAAGCTTGCCCTAGTAGACATTAAAACATATGAAGAAGTCATTGTAAGAAGAACAGTGAAGCACTGATAAAAAAAACAGATGGACAAATGAAATAGGACAAAGGGATCAGATGCAGATCTATGTCATATACATTATAATATGCTGTGATAGAGAGGCTAACACAGTCATTAGTAGCTTGTACTGGGAAAACTGGCTCACTATGAAGAGAGAAATAAAACTGGATCTTCGCTTCACATAACACACCCATGTGGACTCTACATGGATTACAGACTTAAAAGGAAAATGTTGCAATATGGGAAAAGTATTAGAAGTATCTAAAACTCACATGTGTTAAATGAATAACACAACCGCAAATCAATAAGCAAAGGCAACAAACTTAATAGAAAAACTGTAAGTACCCAAACAGGCAATTTATAGAAGTGAAAACCCAAATTATCACTGAACATATGAAGAAATATCCCAAATAATTATTAATCTGAGAAATGTGAATTAAAGTAACAATGAATTATCTCTTTATACTCATAAGACTGGCAAAAATTGGAAAGATAGATAAGACAAAGTCTTGGTGGAAATGTAGGGATAGAGGAACCTCAACATTGCTGGTGAGACTTTAGACTTTCTTAAGAACATCGGGCACTACTTAGTCAAATTAAAAATGTACAAAGTCTATGGCCCAACAATTCTATTCCTAGATGTGTATTCAAAGGAAATCCTTGCATGAATCCATGGGGCATGTGCATGATTAGTTGGAATGGTGAAGTGTAGGAAGCAACATAGGAGTCCAATTACTGAGAGTAGAAATGCAACATGTTGAGGAAAAACACTTTTGAATACGGAGCAGCATTAAAAAGGAATGAATTAATAGTTGTGTACATGGCAACATGTGTGGATCTTACAAAAATGTTGTTAGGTGCTTGAGTTGGATCTGACTCATAGTGGCCCTATGTCCAACAGAATAAAACACTGCCCAGTCCTGCATTATCCTCAAAATCCTTGCTATGCTTGAGCCCATTGTTGCAGTCACTGTCAATCCATCTTGTTGAGGGTCTTCCCCTTTTTCACTATCCCTCTACTTTACAAAACGTGACATCCTTGTCCAGGGAATGGCCCCTTCTGACACCATAACCAAAGCAGGTGAGATGAAGTTTGGTTGTTCTCATTTCCAAGAAGCATTCTGGCTGAACTTCTTCCATGACAGATTTGTTCTTCTGGCAATCCGTGGTATTTTCAGTATCCTTCTTCAAAACCAGATTTCAAAGGCATTAACTCTTTTTCTTCGATCTTATTCATTGCCCAGCTTTCGTATGCATATGAGGCAGTTCTTATAAACACAGAACTTTGTAAAAAAGGAATAGCAATGAGATTTATAGTTTCACATAATTAAAAAACACATCATAAGTAATACTTATTTTGTAATATGCATATAGAAAAAAAAAAAAGTATATGTTAACGTATTAGAATGGTTGACTAAAGCGGGGCCTGAGGAAGATCATAAAGTTATTCTTAGGCCCATATCCAAGATAAAGCTGTTTACATTTTTGTACCTTTTCATCCATCATAATAATAATGGCTATCACTTATGTAGGTCAGTTACTTTGGGCAAGGCACGATGCTAAGTGCTTTACTTATTCAATTAATCCTCATAACAACCTCAGGAGGCAAATTCCATTACTATTCCCTTTATTGAAGAAGAGAGACTGAGAAAGATTAAACAACCCAGCCAGCTAGGCATAGAATGGATTTGGACACCTGTCAATCTGACGCTAGAATCCATACATAATAACTTGCCTGCTAACCAGACAGCTGGCGGTTCAAACCCACCAGCCACTCCTCGGAAGGAAGGTTGGGCAATCCTACTTCTGTAGTGATACTGCCTTGGAAACCCAAGGAGGGGTCGCTATGAGTCGGGGCCGACTCGACGGCAAAACAACAACAACAACAACAAGTTGCCTCTATCCAGACTTTCACCTATGTGATAATCATAAGCTCACATTTCCTGTTACACAAGAATGTGATTATATCAGACTACTGCATCATAATAAGCTATTTTTAATTTAACATTTAAACATGTAATGGATCTTTCATCTCAATAGACTCTTCCATCTTATTTTAAAAGGCTGCATAATATTTCACTGTGAAGTACACATGCTTCACAGTGTGTGTCCTCAATGCATGGGGACACAATGCCATAGTAGAGAGATGAAGTGGGGGGTAACTTCTATCTCTAAATGACAGATTTAACAGACAATGAAAGGGAGACTCAGGCATGAGTCTATTGAGGAGGAATTCTTGACAACTATTAGCAGCTGAGGAACTCAGAGCTACCATATAAGTTTTTAGCTTAATTGAACCCCAGAAATATGAAGAGAATATATTTCGGTGATTTGTTATACTGAAAATAGTGCCACCGGATAATAGAACCAATATAAATATACTTATCTTTATTTAAGATAACAATTACTTTTTAAAAAAGATAGACTTTTTTGGTGATGCTGAAAGATGCTGAAGGAAAGTGATAAATTTCATTCATGTAGATTAATCTTAGCAGTCTAAAAACAATGATGTCCTCAATGAGCTTCCTGGGCATGCCTCGCAAAAGCTGACTCTTTTCAAGTCAATAACAATAGCTTCAAAGGATTCAGGTTCATGAGAAAGGAAATGTTTATCAGTCTGTGCTGGCTCCTATTAGTAATACCCAGAGCACCTGCTATTTGAACCAAGCTTTACACTTTTCAAACTACTTGCCCTGCCAAAAGCCCATCTGATTCTCCAACAACCAAATGTGATAGGTCAGGTAAGTGACATTATCACCCCCTCAGAGATGAGAAAAACAAGGCTCTAAAGATGTAGATTTCTCCACGATCACAGCAATATCTTTCTGGGAACTCTAAATCCAATGCTCTCCATACTACTGCATACTTCCTCCATACCTGAAGAGAAAGAGCAATGTTGTTCTTGTTGTTAGGTGCCGTCAAGTTGGTTATGACTCATCATAACCTTATGCACAACAGAATGAAATGCAGCCAGGTCCTGTTGCCATCTTCCATTTGAGCTCATTGTTGAAGATACTGTGTCAATCCATCTCATTGAGGGTCTTCCTCTTTTTTTCTGATCCTCTACTTTACCCAGCATGTGGTCCTTCTCCAGAGATTGGTCTTTCCTGATAAAAAAACTGAAAAAAAAAAAAAAATCAAACTCACTGCTGTTGAGTCAAATCCAACTCATAGCGACCCCCTCCTTGGGTTTCCAAGATGGCATCTCTATGGAAGTAGATTGCCCAATCTTCCATCCAAGGAGTGGCTGGTGGGTTTGAACTGCCAGCCTTCTAGTTATCAGTCTCTCTGATAGCATGTCAAAAGTAGGTGAGAGCATTCTTGCTGTGCTTTTTCCAAGACAGATTCGTTTGTTCTTCTGGCAGTCCATGGTATATTCAATATTCTCCACTAATATCATAACTCAAAGGCATCAATTCTTCCTTGGTCTTCCTTTTTCATTGTTCAGCTATTACATTCACATAAAGCTATTGAAAATGCCATGGCTTGGGTCAGGTGTACCTTAGTCTACTAAGTGACATCTTTGCTTTTAAAACCTTAGTAAAGTCTTTTGTAACAGATTTGCCCAATGCAATGCATTGTCTGATTTCTTGATTGCAGCTTCCATAATTTCTTGATTATGGATCAAGTAAAATGAAATCCTTGACAACTTCAATCTTTTCTCCATTTATCATGATGTTGATTATTGGTCTAGTTGTGAGGATTTTTGTATTCTTTATATTGAGGAGCTCTGGTGGCATAGTGCCTAAGGCATTTGATCCATCAGCCACTCCACGGAAGGAAGACTGGGCAATCTACTTCTGTAAAGATTTACCACTTTGGAAACCCAAAGAGGGTCACTATGAGTTGGATCATTTGGTGGCAGTGAGTTTGGTTTTTGGTTTGGTTATGTTGAGATGTAATCCATACAGTCTTTGATCTTCATCAGTAAGTGTTTCAAGTCATTTCACTTTCAGCAAGCAAGGTTATGCCATCTGCATATCACAGGTAATCTTCCTCCAATTCTGATGCTGTATTCTTCTTCATATAGTCCAGCTTATTAGATTATTTGCTCAGCATACCAGTTGAATAAGTATGGTGAATAGATATAGTCCTTACATAAACCTTTCCTTATTTTAAGTCATTCAATATATCCTTGTTCTTTTCATATGACTGCCTCTTGGTCTGTGTATAAGTTCCATATGAACACAATTAAGTGTTCTGGGCTTCCCATTCTTTGTAATGCTATCCATAATCCACAAAGTTGAGTAGCTTTGTATAGTCGATACAACATGGTAAAAATCTTTCTGGTATTCTCTGCTTCCAGTCAAGATCCATCTGACATCAGCAAAGATGTTGCTCATTCCACATCCTCTTCTAAGTCCTGTTTGGACTTCTGGCCGTTCCCTGTCAATATACTGCTATGACTGTTTGTGAATTATTTTTTTGCAGGATTTTACTTGTGTGTGATACTAATGATATTGTTCAATAATTTCCTCATTCTGTTGGAACACCATTTCTTGGAATGGGCCCATGTATGAATCTCTTTCAGTTGGTTGGCCAGGTAGCTGTGTTCCAAATTTCTTGGCATAGATGAGTGAATGCTTCCAGTGTGGATTCCATTTCCAAGTCCTAGAACCCTGTTTTTCACCAATGCCTTCAGTACAGCTTGGACATCTTCCTCCAATACCATCAGTTCTTGATCATATTACCTCCTGAAATATTGAATGTCAATCAATTCTTTCTGGTTCAGTGACTTTGCGTATTTTTTTCCACCTTGTTTTGATGCTTTTGTGCCATTTAATGTTTTGCCCATAGAATCCTTTTCGTGACTTGAAGCTTAAAATTTTTCTTCTCTTCTTTGAGCTTGAGAAATGCCAAGCATGTTCTTTTGTTTTTGTTTTTTAAGTCCAGGTCTTTGCATATTTCATTATGATACTTTGCTTTGTCTTCTTAAGCCACCCTTTGAAATCTCTGTTCAGCTCTTTTACTTTATCACTTCTTCCAATCACTTTACATTCAAGAGAAAGTTTCAGAATCTCTTTTGACATCCACTTTGGTCTTTTCTTTCTTTTTTAATGGTCTTCTGCTTTCTTCATGTATGATGTCTTCCTACAACTTGTCTGGTCTTCAGTCATTAGTGTTCAATGCATCAGGTTGATTCTTGAGGCAGTCTCTAAATTCAGATGTGATATCCTCAAGGTGGTAATTAGCAATATTTACTCTGAATTGTACAAATTTTTTTTTTATTTTTTATAATGCAGAGAGAGTACAGCAGTAAGAACTGACTTCTATACATATCAAGATGAACCTGCTTCTTGCTTTGTTGAGCATAGCTGAAGTAAGCTGATGTGCAAACTACCATTTAAACGAAAGAATGCAGCTTCATAGTCAATAATTTTCTGCTTTATGGCACAGAATTTTCTGATTTGGGTTAGAGATGAGAGAGGGTGGGAAATCCACATTATTTTGAAGTGCACAGGGTGGAGTTTGAAATGCCAGATTTTACAGATTTTATCTTTTCATCTCTATATATGTTAAGCAAAGGCCATTGATGTGATGCTATACAATACACACACACACACACAAAACAACAACACAAAAATGTGGCGTTCCTTCAGACCACAGTCTATTGCTCTATAGAATCCCTTAAAGTGAACAGTGACAATCCATTTAAAACACATCTGTTTGAATACCCAGTCAATTATCTCCTTGTAATTTTGCAAGATAGCAGAAATGCTTGTACTACATTTTAGTAGGGAGCCCTGGTGGTAAAAATTGTTTAGCACTCAGCTGCAAACCAGAAAGTTGGTTGTTCTAACCCACCCAGCAGCTCCCCAAGTG
>NW_006924001.1:8849-11972 GCF_000298275.1 Orycteropus afer afer
CTACATGCAGGGTCCAAGTGTGCCATCCATAGGCCAAAGACCATTTCCAAGGCTTCTCCTTATATACAAGAAGCAGACCACATCCCAAAGACAGCTACTTATCTGCTTGTGGTAGATCCCACCATGGAGTTGATTACCAATCTCATCATGGGGAATAACTACCACCAGCTGCCCAGCCACTCAATCAGGCCCAGCCAAGTTGACACAAAAACATAACCACAAAAATCACAGTGGGTTCTGGGAGAAGGAAAAGTAATTTGAACTGGATCTTTCAGGAGATAGTTCAATAGTCAGAAGTAGAGGGAAGGGGAAGGTGAGGAGATATATGCCAGCCCAAGAGGCCAGAGGTGGGATAATTGATGACCATTTTCAATACAAGAGAGTTTGTGATGGTGTGGCACATTTTCCTATCCCCATCATCCTCCCTTTGTTAAGCAAGAATTGCTTATTCCCTCTCCCTTCTTGCATTCCTGGAAAGTTTCTATTCATATTCAAGAATCAACCACTGTGAGGCAACCATTTGCTTAGGTGCCAGTATCTTCCATCAGCCTGTTAGCACTGAGGAGTAGAAACATGTTATCTGGCATATTGTTGGTTGTTGTTGTTATGTGCCATCGAGTCAGACCCGACTCAGCGACCCCTCCTTGGGTTTCTGAGGCAGTATTACTACAGAAGTAGATTGCACCATCTTCCTTCCAAGTAGTGGCTGGTGGGTTTGAACTGCCAGCCTTCTGGTTAGCAGTCAAGTGCCTTAGGCACTATGCTACCAGAGCTCCCATATTGTTGGTAGTTAATAAATATTCTTTAATTAAGTTTTATACCTTTCTACGTAAAGCTTTGCATATCTTTTTAGGATTTGTTCCTCAATACCTTATATTTTTAGTTGTTATTGTAGTGGTGGAAAAGCTCAATATCTTCACCCCAAACAAGGCCAGAGCTGATTGGGGAACAGACCAACTGTTCATATGCAAGTTCAACTTGAAGTTGAAGAGAATTTTAAAACAAGTCCACAAGAGGCAAAATATGACCTTGAATATATCCCTCCTGAATTTAGAGACCACCTGAAAAATAGATTTGATGCATTGATCACCACTGACCGAAAACCAGAAGAATTGTGGGATGACATCAAGTATATCATCCATGAAGAAAGGAAGAGGTCATTAAAAATATGAGAGAGAAAGAAAAGACCAAAATGATGTCAGAAGGGACTCTTAAACTTGCCCTTGAGTGAAGAGTAGCTAAAGCAAATGGAAGAAATGACAAGATAAAAGAGCTGAACAGAAGATTTGAAAGAGCAGCTTGAGCAGACAAAGCCATTTACTATAATGAAGTGTGCAAAGACCTGGAGTTAGAAAATGAAAAGAGAAGAACATGGTCAGCATTTCTCAAGCTGAAAGAACTGAGGAAAAAATTTAAGTCTCAAGTTGCAATATTGAGAAATTCTATTGAATTCAATATTGACTGATGCAGGAAGCATCAAGAGAAGATGGAAGGAATACACAAAGTCACTGTACCAAAAAAAAAAACTGGTTGATCTTCATCCATTTCAGGATGTGGCATATGTTCAAGAACCCATGTATTGAAGGAAGAAGTTGAAGCTGTACTGAAAGAATTGGTGAAGAACAAGACTCCAGGAATTGATGGAATACCCATTGAGATGTTTCAACAGATCGATGCCCCGCTGGAGGCGCTCACTTGATTATGTCAAGAGATTTGGAAGACAGCCACCTGCCCAACTGACTGGAAGAGATCCATATTTGTACCCATTTCAAAGAAAGGTGATCCCACTGAATGGGGAAATTATTGAACAATATCATCAATATCACACACAAGTAAAATTTTGTTGGAGATAATTAAAAAATGGTTGCAGCAGTATATTGACAGTGACTTTCCAGAAACACAAGCTGGATTCAGAAGAGGACGTGGAATGAGGAATATCATTGCTGATGTCAGATGGATCTTGGCTCAAAGCAAAGAATACCAGAAAGATGTCTACTTGTGTTTTATTGACTATGCAAAAGCATTTGATTGTGTGGATCATAACAAATTATGGATAACATTGAGAAGAAAGAGAATTCTGGAACACTTAATTGTACTCATGAGGAGCCTGTACAAAGACCAGGAAGCTATCATTCAAAAAGAAAAAGGGGACACTCCATGGTTTACAATCAAGAAGGGAGTGCGTCAGTGTTGTATCCTTTCTCCACACTTATTCAATCTATATGCTGAGCAAATAATCTGAGAAGCTGGACTATATGAAGAAGAATGTGGAATCAGGATTGGAGGAAAAATCATTAACAACCTGTGATATGCTGATGACACAACTTTGCTTGGTGAAAGTGAGGATGACTTGAAGTACTTACTGATGAAGATTGAAGAATACAGTCTGCAGCATGGATTATATCTCAATATAAAGAAGACAAAAATCCTCACAACTGGATCTATAAGCAGCATTATGATAAATGGAGAAAAAATTGAAATCGTCAAACACATCACATTGCTTGGTTCTACAGTTGACACCAATGGAAGCAGCAGGCAGGACATCAGACAATGCATAGCACTGTGCAAATCAGCTGCAAAGGACCTCTTTCAAGTCCTGAAGAGCAAAGATGTCTCTTTGAGGACTAAGGTGCACCTGACACAAGCTATTTTCAATCGCCTCAAATGCATGTGAGAGCTGGACAATGAATAAGGAAGATCGAAGAATTGATGCTTTTGAGCTGTGGTGTTGGTGAAGAATGCTGAAAGTATCGTGGACTGCTAAAAGAACTAACAGGTCTGTCCTGGAGGAAGTGCAGCCAGAATGCTCGTAGGAGGTGAGAATGGCCAGACTTCCTCTCACCTACTTTGGCCATGTTGTCAGAAGGGGCCATTCCCTGGAGAAGGATGTCATGCTTGGTAAGGTGGAGGGTCAACAAAAGAAGGGGAAACCCTCAATGAGATGGACTGACACAGTGGCAGTGGCCATGGGCTCAACTATAGCAGGGATCATGGAGCTGGCTCAGGACTGGGTGGTGTTTTGTTCGGTTGTGCATAGGGTCGCTGTGAGTCAGAGACAACTTGACAGCACCTAACAACAACAACACCATAGTGATGGGAGCTCTGGTTGCATAGTGCCTAAGG
>NW_006924001.1:15938-16685 GCF_000298275.1 Orycteropus afer afer
GCACCACAACTCAAAAGCATCAACTCTTCTTCGGTCTTCCCTATTCATTGTCCAGCTCTCACATGCATACAAGGTGATTGGAAATATCATGGCTATGATACTTGTTTTAGTCCATTATTATAAAAGTTAAGGAAAGGTTTATCTATAGAAGGGCATTTTCTTTGTTGGTTACCAGGGGTGGGAGGGGACGGGAGGGAAGGCTGTTAGATAGATAGAGATAAGTATTGACTTGGGTGAAGAGAAGGGCAATGTACCAAATGTGAGTGAGCAATATGGCAGCACTGAGGATGAGAAAGACATAGAGAAATACATGGGAGGTACAGAGAACAAAAATGAAAACTTTTGCACATACAGTACTTCATTGTCAGTGAAGGGAAGCATGGGTATATGGGTGAATAGATGGGCTGAACTATTAGGTATGTTTATGAAATGGGGAGTGTATCCAAGAACATACATAAGGTTGGAAGACAATGGTCCTATAAGTTTATGTGAATGATCAGAATTTCAAAGTGTATAGTAGAGTTGACAAGGGGAGGGTTGTGGTCACTGCTTGGTCACAGCCAGCTACCCAGAGAGACTGAGTAGTTGAACCTGTGGGCTTGGGACCATAGTCTCAGGGGACATCAAGCTCGACTGGCATAACATACTATATAAAACATTGTTCCACTTCCTACTTTGGCGAGTAGTGACTGGGATCTTAAAAGCTAGCAAGCTGCCATCTAGATGCAACGATGGGTCTCTCCTCAT
>NW_006924002.1:0-4299 GCF_000298275.1 Orycteropus afer afer
TCTGATAGAGCCTGGTGGAACCACTGAGACTATGGCCTCTAGCTGCCATTCCATTACTAGGTATGTCTAGGAAATGGGGACTAGTGGACCATGCAAACCTCAGCCTACATGACCCTGATCCCAGAAGAATTAATTGGTGCCCAGCTACCACAGTCAACCACTCGGAAAGGAATCAAAATAGGAGATCCTGGATAGAGTGAGAGAAAATAGTGGAACAAAACTAAAATTCATTTTTAAAAGACCACGTTTACTGGTCTGGTAGAGCCCGGTGAGACCCCCAAGTCTATGGCCTCTAGTTACCCTTCAGTTCTGGAATTGAGCTTACTCCTATGGCTTCCAGTGAAACAATAGACAGGCATATAGGGTGAACATTTCATCAGGTAGATACATTCCTTAGAAGGATCAATCATGGGGGATCAGAAGAGCAGCATTTGCACAGGGAAACAACTCAGGGTGCTGGAATGCATAGGAAAGAAGGACACAGGGAGGAGGTTATAACTACAAGGAGGAAGTGGGAAGATTGTTCCCACTAATTGTTTCCATGTATCGTTGGTTTTCTTTGCTCTGGACTAGGAGAGACTAATTGTTGCATGTTCGTGGACTTTTGCAAGCTTTTAAGAACCCAGTTACATTGTGGGGATTGCAGTCAATGTCATGAAACAAAATGTGTATGAATTTCTGTGTGGAAAATGAATTTGCTCTGTAAACTTTCACTCAAATCACAATAAAAGTTTTCTTTAAAGTGAGATATTTAAGTCTCCAAGTTTTATTGTAGATCTGTTCATATCTCCCTTAAATTCTGTCCGTTTTTGCTTTATTTATTTTAGGAGTCTGTTCTTGGGTGCAGATACGTAAATAATTGTTATATCTTCTTGATGGATTGATTCTTTTGTCACTATGTAATGTTCTTCTTTCTTGTAACAGATTTTGATTTGAAGTCTATTTTTGTCAGATATTAGCATAGCCACACCAGCTCTCTTTTTGTACTATTTGCAATCTTTACTCTTCAACCTATTTGTCTCTTTGCTTCTGAAGTGAAACTTTTTATTTAAGTAAAAAATCTTCCTTATTGTCATTTGGGCGAACATTTACAATGCAAATTGGTTTTCTATTCAACTGTCCATACACATTTTTTTTCGTGACACTGATTGCAAACCCTACAATGTAATACCAATCTTCCCGCATCCTCCCTGTGGTTACCATTTCCCTTTTTTCCTTTTCTCTCCACTCCTGCCTTCTAAGCTTTATCCCTGGGCAAATGCTGCCCTTTTGATCTATTATTTTTGATTGTTCTAATGTGCACCTCCCTGGTGTTATTTTTCACATCATAGGTCTATCTATTTTTTGGATGAAAGTTGAAACCTGGAAGTGAGTCCCATTCCAGGCCTGATGAGTGACTAAGGGCCATAGTCTCTGGGGTTCCACCATTCTCTATCAGACCACTAAGCCTAATCTTTTATTATTATTATTATTATTTTGAATTTTGTTGCACATTTTTCTCTCACTCTATTCAGGATTTCTTAATGTGATCCCTTTCAGAGTGGTTGGCAGTGGTAGCTGGGCATTATCTAGTTCTTCTGTTCCCAGGGTCATTGAGGCTGAGGTTCATGTGGTCCACTAATCCCTTGGACCGATTGTTTCCACATGTCTTGATTTATTAAATGAATCTCTTGTAGAGGACAAACCGATAAATCATGACTTTTATCCGTTCTGCCAATCTCTGCCTTTTGACTGGGAAATTTAATTGTGCCTAAGGCATCTGACTGCTAACCAGAAGGCTAGTGGTTCAAACTCACCAGTCACTCCTTGGAAGGAAGGTTGGGCAATCTAATTCCATAGTGATACCGCCTCAGAAACCCAAGAAGGGGTCGCTATGAGTCGAGTCTGACTCAACTGCACACAACAACAACAAGGAAGAGCTTACTTTGGTCATTTTGCTATTTTTTTTCTGTGTTATAAATTTTTTTTCTTTCATTTTCTTGATTTCTGTCTTTGTGTCAATTGATTTTTTATTTTATCATTTGAATTCCTTTCTCAGTTCATTCTCTGTATGTTTGCTAGTTATTTTCATGGTGGTTACCCTAGGGATTGCAATTAACATCCTAAATATATAACAATCTAGTCCGAATTAATACCAATTAGCTTTAATAGCACACAAAACCTTTGCTCTTATACAACTGTGTCTTTCGTTTTGCAATATTATTGTCACAACTTACATCTTTATATATTGTGGACCCATTAACATAGGTTCATAATTACTGTTTTGTGAATTTGTCCTTTAAATTGTACAGGATAAAGAGGGGAGTTAAAACCAAAAACACAACAATAATAATGGCTTTCATATTTACTTATGTAGTTACCTTTTCCAGTCTTCTTTTTTCTTCCTATGGTTTTGAGTTACTATTTAGTGTCCCTTTATTTCAATTTGAAGGACTCTTTTTAGCATTTCTTGTGGAGCAGATGTCATGGTAATGAACTACGTCCAATTTTGTTTACCTGGGAGTGTTTTAATTTGGCCCTTATTTTTGAAGGATAGTTTTAGTGCTATAGATTTTTTTATTCTATATTTTATTTTGTTTTCCTTCTGATGTTGAAAATATTCAAAGCAGAACACACTCCAATTCAACACTTTTTTACATGTACAATTCAGTGGCGTTGATTACATTCTTCAAGTTGTGCAACCATTCTCATCCTTCTTTTCTGAGTTGTTCCTTCTACATTAACATAAACTTACTGTCACCTAAGTTTCCTATCTAATCTAGTCTTTTGAGTTGTTGCCAGTTTTACCCCATGTAGATAGATCTTAAAAGAATACAATGCTCATGGCAGGCATTCTTTACTAGTTAAGCTAATTTTTGTTTGGTTTCAAGAATACTTCAAGAGGTTTTTTTTTTTTTTTTTTTTTTAAGCTTTAAAATTCTCTCAGGACAACAGTTGCAGGGGTTCCATCCAGTTCCTATGGCTCCAGAAAATCTAGATTCCATGAGAATTTGAAAATCTTTTCTGCATTTCTCCCCCTTTTGATCTAGATTCTCCAGGCACCATCCTGTCCTGGTTTCATGGCAAAGGGGACAGTTGTCCATGAAGGTAATCAGCCACATATTCCATTTCCTCCTATTTCTGACTGTCCTTCTTCCTCTTTTGTTCCGGGTGAAGAAAGACCAATTGTTATACCTTAAATGGCTGTTTGCAAGCTTTTAAGACCCCAGGCACTATGCAACAAACTAGGAGGTAGAACACAAGCACTAAACATGATCACAGGCAAATTAACTGGGATGTCCCAGGAAATCATGACCCTACACTTCCAAACAAAGAAATCATACCCCATGAGGTGTTTGGTTACATAAGCAGACTTTAGTTGTACATAACGTAGCTGCTCTTTTTTTTGACATTGTTGTAAATGTATCTGTGATAGTTAAGGTTGTGTGTCACCTTGGCTGGGACATGGTTTTGAGTGGCTTGGCAGCTGGATGTAGTTATTCTCTGTGATTATATTATAATCACCTCCATGGTGGAATCTGCAGATAAGTAGTTCAAAGGGAGTTACCTTCAGGTTGTGGCCTGCTTCCAGTACATATGGAGAAGTTTTGAGAAAGGTCTCTAGCTTTTTGGCACATTTTGAATCCTGCATTTGGCTGAGTCTTCATCTCCGGTATCTGTACTTGAAATGGTGGCCTGCTGTTTTGCCTGCTGATCTTGGGTTTGTCACCCTCAGCAGCCAGCAGCTGCATGACTTAGGAGAAGCCTCCAACTCCAGTTGGCCTGGAACAAGAGGTAGAGCTGAAGCCCAAGGTTGAGGGGCCTTCACCCAGTCCCTAGAGTTGGCTATCTGAATTCAGACTTCTAGCCTCCTGAACTGTAAAAGAATACATTCTTGTTTGTTAAAGCCATCCACTTGTGGTATTTCTGTTACAGAAGCACTAGAAAACTAAGACAATATCTATCACACAATTTCTGCCAATTCAACTTTTTACAGGTGTACAATTTATTGACAGCAACTACTTGAAATGGCTGTGCAACCATATCCTTAATCAATGAAATATTTCCTTCTCTGTACACCAAAACTCAGCACTCCAAAAGCAATAAATCCCTCTTTCCCCCTTCCTGGTACACCTGGTAATCATTAATAAATTTTGATCTCTATACATTGACCACGTTTGCAGCAGTATATTGACAGAGAACTTCCAGAGGTTCAAGCCGGATTCAGAAGAGGATGTGGAACAAGGGATATCATAGCTGTTGTCAGATGGATCTTGGCTCAAGGCAGGGAATACCAGAAAGATGTTTACTTGTGTTTTA
>NW_006924002.1:5730-7269 GCF_000298275.1 Orycteropus afer afer
TTATATTTATATATATCAACTCTTCTTCTGTCTCCTTGCTCATTGTCCAGCTCTCACATACATAAAACGCAATTGAAAATACCGTGGTTGAGTTAGGCACACCTTAGTCTTCAAGGAGACATCTTTGCTCTTCAGCGCTTGAAAGAGATCTTTTGCAGCAGATTTGCCCAGTGCAATACATTGTCTGGTGTCTTGGTTGCTGCTTCCACTGGTGTTGATTGTGAAGCCAAAAATACAAAACCTTTAACTTCACTCTTTTTTCCATTTATTCTCATGCTGCTTGTTGGTCTAGTGGTGAAGATTTTCATTTTCTTTATGTTAAGATGTAATCCATACTGCAGACTGAAGTCTTTAGTCTTCATCAGTAAGTACTTCAAGTCATCCTCACTTTCAGCAAGTAAAGTTGTGTTATCTGCATATCGCAAGTTGTTAAGGAGTCTTCCTCAAATCCTGATGCCACGTTCTTCTTCATATACTCTAGATCTCAGATATTTTGTTCTGCATACAGATTGAATAAGTATGGTGAGAGGATGCAACTCTGATGCATTCTTTTCCCGATTTTAAACCATGCAGTATCCCCTTGTTCTATTCCAATGACAGCCTCCTGGTCTATGTACAAATTCCTGATGAGCACAATCAAGTTTTCTGGAATTCCCATTCTTCTCAATGTTATACATAATTTGTTATGATCCACACAATCGAATGCTTTTGCATCGTCAATAAAACACAAGTAAACATCTTTCTGGTATTCTTTGCTTTCAGCCACAATCCATCTCATATCAGCATCATTGCTGATATCCCTCATTCTGTGTCCTCTTCTGAATCCAGCTTGCAGTTCTGGAAATTCTCTGTCAATATACTGCTACAACCATTTTTGAGTTATCTTCAGCAAGATTTTACTTGCGTGTGATATTCAAGATATTGTTTGATAATTTCCACATTCTGTGGGATCACCTTTCTTTGGAATGGTACAAATATGGATCTTTTCCCATCAGTTGGCCAGGTAGCTGTCTTCCAGATTTCTTGGCATAGACAAGTGAGTGCCTCCAGCACAGCATCAGTTTGTTGCAACATCTCCATGGGTATTCTGTCGATTCCAGAAGTCTTGTTCTTTGCCAATTCCTTTAGTGCAGCTTCAAATTCTTCCTTCAATACCATTAGTTCTTGAACATATGCCACCTCCTGAAATGGATGAAGATCGACTAGTTCTTTTTGGTACAGTGACTCTGTATTCCTTCCATCTTCTTTTGATACTTCTTGCATCATTCAATATTTTGCCCATATTGCAACTTTCAATATTGCAACTTGAGGCTTGAATTTTTTCTTCAGTTCTTTCAGCTTGAGAAACGATGAATGTGTTGTTCTCTTTTGGTTTTCTAACTCCAGTTCTTTGCGTATTTCATTATAGTAATTGGCTTTGTCCACTGGAGCTGCTCTTTGAAGTCTTCTGTTCAGCTCTTTTATCTTGTCATTTCTTCCATTTTCTTTAGTTACTCTCCATGCAATGGCAAGTTTCAGAGTCTCTTCTGACATCCATTT
>NW_006924002.1:8169-10516 GCF_000298275.1 Orycteropus afer afer
TTCCAATTTTCCTAGATTCATACTTCATACATTCCATGTTCCAATTATTAATGGATGTTTGCAGCTGTTTCTCCTCAATTTGAGTCATGCCATGTCAGCAAAGGGAGGTCTCAAAAGCTTTACTTTATCCATATCAGTAAGGTTGGTTCTACTCTGATGTTGCAGCATCATCCGCACTGCATCGGACAATGTTTCCAGGCTATTCATAAAGTTGCACAGTAATGTATCAAAAAGTGTTCCTCTGTTATTCATAAGGTTTTCCCTAGCCAATTCTTTGACAAGTGGATGGCCTTTTCCTTCTTCCTAGTCTATCTCAGTCTGTAAGGTGCATTGAAACCTGTGCACCATGTGCAACTCTGCTGGCATTTGAAACACCAGTGGCAAAGCCTCAAGCCTCACAGCAACACACAAGCCACCACAATAGGACAAACTGACAGACAAGTTTGTCTCCCTTAGCTGTTCGAAACCTCTCCACTTCCTGCCTCTTGGGGGGTGGGGCCTGTGTCCCTCCTCCTATTCTTTAGATAGTCTCTAAATTCAGGAGGGATATAAAGAAGGTCATATTTTGCCTCTGATGGACTTGTTTTAATTGTCTTCAACTTCAACTTGAACTTGCATATGAGTAGTTGATGGTCTGTTCCACAGTCAGCTCTTGGCCTTGTTTTGGCTGAAGATATTGAGCTTCTCCATTGTCTCTTGTTACATATGTGTTGTTGTTGTTATGTGCCATCGAGTCAGACCTGACTCATAGTGACCCGTCTTTGGGTTGCCAAGGCAGTATCACTATGAAAGTAGATTGCCCAACCTTCCTCTAATTCCTGTGTACTTCATCTGATGAAGTCCACGTGTATAGCCACCACTTCTGTTGTTGAAAAAATATATTTGCAATGAATAAGTCATTGTTGTTGTTGTTGTTAGGTGCCATCAAGCCACCTAACACAGAGCAAAATGAAATACAGCCTGATCCCCTGCCAGCTTCATGATTCTTGCTATACTTGTGCCCATCGTTGCAGCCACTGTATCAACCCATCTCATTGAGGGCCTTCCCTTCCTTCGTTGGCCCTCTGCCTTACCAAGCATGACATCCTTCTCCAGGGAATGGTCCCTTCTGATAACATGACCAAGTAGGTGAGACGAAGTCTAGCCATTCTTACTTCCAAGGAGCATTCTGGCTGCACTTCCTCAAGGACAGATTTGTTAGTTTTTTTAAACAGTTCGTGGTACTTTCAGCATTCTTCACTAGCGCCACAACTCAAAAGCATCAGTTCTTCTTCAGTTTTCCTTATTCATTGTCCCACTCTCACACGCATATGAAGCAACTGAAAATATCATGGCTTGTGTCAGGCACACTTTAGTCCTCAAGGAGAGATCTTTGCTCCTCACCACTAGAAAGAGGTCCCTTGCAGCCGACTTGCCCAGTACTATACGTCATCTGATGTCCTGACTGCTGCTTCCATTGGCATTGATTGTAGAACCAAGCAATGTGAATTCTTTAACAACCTCAATCTTTTCTCCATTTATTGTGATGCTGCCTATTGTGAGGATTTTTGTTTTCTTTATACTGAGATGTAATCCATATTTCAGACTCTATTGGTCAATCTTCATCAGTAAGTGCTTCAAGTCATCCTCACTTTCAGCAAGCAAAGTTGTGTCATCAGCGTATCACAGGTTGTTAATTATTCTTCCTCCAATCCTGATGCCACATTTTTCTTCATATAGTCCACCTTCTCATATTATTGCTCAGCATATTGCTTGAATAAGTATGGGGAACGGATACAACCCTGACACACTCTCTTCTTGATTTTAAACCATGCAGTGTCCCCTTGTTCTGTTTGAGTAGCAGCCTCCTGGTTTATGTACAGGTTCCTCATGAGTACAATTAAGTCATTCTGGAATTCCCATTCTTCTCAATGTTGTCCAAAATTTGTTATGATTCACACAATCAAATGCCTTTGCATAGTCAATAAAACACAAGTAAACGTCTTCTTGGTATTCTTTGCTTTGAGCCAAGATCCATCTGACATCAGCATGATATCCCTTGTTCCACGTCCTCTTCTGAATCCAGCTTGCACCTCTGGAAGTTCTCTGTCAATATACTGCTACAACCAGTTTTGAAATATCTCAGCAGGATTTTACTTGCATGCAATATTAATGATATTGTTTGATAATTTCCACATTCTGTGGGATCACCTTTCTTTGAAATGGGTACAAACATGGATCTCTTTCAGTCAGTTGGCCAGGTATACCTCTCTTCCAAATCTCTTGGCATAACCAAGTGAGTGCCTCCAGTGGGCATCCATTTGTTGAAACATCACAATGGGTATTCCATCAATTCCTGGAGACTTGT
>NW_006924002.1:12731-13711 GCF_000298275.1 Orycteropus afer afer
ATCATGCGATCTCCAGCATTATTTCTGTCACCAAGGCCAAATTTTCCAACTACCAGTGATTCTTCTTTGTTTCCAACTTTTGCATTCCAATCACCCATGATACTTAATACATCTTGATTGCATGTTTGGTCAATTTCAGACTGCAGAAGTTGATTTAAAAAATCTTCATTTTCCTCATCTTTGGCTTTGGTAGTTGGTGCATAAATTTGAATAAGAGTCGTATTAACTGGTCTTCCTTGTAGGTGTATCCTATCACTGACAGCATTGTATTTCAGGACAGATCTCGAAATATCCTTTGTGATGATGAATGCCACACCATTCCTCTTCAAATTGTCATTCCCAGCATAGTAGATCATATGTTTATTTGATTCAAAATGGCCAAAACCGGTCCATTTCAGCTCACTAATGCCTAGGATATCAATCTTTATGCAGTTCATTTCATCTTTGACAACTTCCAATTTTCCTAGATTCATACTTCCAATTACGACTGGAGGTTTGCAGCCGTTTCTCCTCAATTTCAGTCATGCCACATCAGCAAATGGAGGTCTCGTAAGCTTTACTTTATCCATACCAGTAAGGTTGGGTCTACTCTGATGATGCAGCTCTTTCCTAGTCCTATTTTGAGAGCCTTCTGACCTAAGTGGCTCATTCTCCTGCACTGTATCAGACAATGATTCTGGGCTATTCATAAAGTTGCCTAGTAATGTAACAGACAGTGTTTCTCTGCTATTCATAAGATTTTCCCTGGCCAATTCTTTGAGAAGTGGATGGCCTCTTCCTAGTCTGTCTCAGTCTGCAAGCTGTGCTGAAACCTATGCACCATGTTCAACCTTGCTGGCATTTGAAACACTGGTGGCACAGCCTCAAGCCTCACAGCAACATGCCCCCAAGTACAACGAACTGCCAGACGAGTTTGTCTCCCTTAGCTGTTCAAAACCTCTTCATCCTCCCCTTACCTGGATTCCTGCCCTGCTTGCTCT
>NW_006924002.1:15016-17820 GCF_000298275.1 Orycteropus afer afer
GTGGCTCAAACAATGACTCTTTCTTCTCTCCTTCTTCTCCTCCCTGGTAACCACTAGTAGACTTTAGTCTCTAAAATTTGCCTATTTTATATGTTTCATATAAGTGTGACTGTCATAGATTGAATTGTTTCCCAGAAAAATATGTGTCAACTTGGCTGGACTGTGATTCTCAGTGGTTTGGCAGTTATGTAATAATATAATTTGGCAGTTGTGCAATTTTGTGATTATCCCCCATGATGTGATCAGAAAATCAGTTGTAGGGGATTAGGGTGGGATGCAACACCCTTAATCAGGTCACAGACTTGATCCAATGTAAGAGTGATTTCCCTGGGGTGTGATCTGATCACATTTTATCTTACAAGAGATAAAAGGAGAGAGAAGTGAGCAAAGGGACCTGAGTACTAACAAGAAATAAGTGCCAGGAGTGGAGCATGACTTTTGGAACCAGAGTCCCTGCACTGAGAGCCTCCTAGAACAAGAGGAAGATTGATATCAAGACACAAGCTTATCTTCAAGGGAGGCTGAGCCCACAGATGTTTAAAGGAGACAAGGACCATCCTTAAGACCTGGAAGAGAGAGAAAGCCTTCCCCTAGAGCTGGCACCCTGAATTCAAACATTAGCTTCTTAAACTGTGAGATTAAATTTCTCTTTGTTAAAGCCATCCACTTGTAGAATTTATGTTATAACAGCACTAGGTAACTAAGACAGGAATAATACAATATTTCTCCTTTTGTGACTGATTTATTTCACTCAGCTTAATGTTTTCAAGGTTCATGAATGTTGTACAATGTATGAAAATTTCGTCTCTCTTTCAGCGTAATACTCCATTGTCCACCACTTGTCTGTCAGTTTGTCATACTGTGGTGGCTTGCATGTTGCTGTGAGGCTGGAGGCTATGCCACCAGTATATCAAATACCAGCAGGGTCACCCATGGTGAACAGGTTCAGCGGAGCTTCCAGACTAGGACAGACACAAAAGAAAGAAGAGACCATCCAATTCTCAAATAATTGGCCATGAAAATCTTATGAATAGCAATGAAACACTATCTGACTGGAAAACTTTATGAACAGCCCTGAAACACTGTCTGATAATAGTGCCAGAACATGAGCCCCTCAGGTCGGAAGGCACTCAAAATTCGACCGAGGAAGAGCTGCCTCTTAATGACGACCTTAGGAGCTGACCTTAATGATGTGAATGGAGTAAAGCTTTTGGGATCTCCATTTGCTGATGTGGCATGACTTAAAATGAGAAGAAACGGCTGCAAACATCCATTAATAATCAGAACATGGAATGTACGAAGTATGAATCTAGGAAAATTAGAAGTTGTCAAAAATGAAATGGAATGCATAAAGATTGATATCCTAGGCATTAGTGAGCTGAAATAAATGGAGTGGCTTTGGCCATTTTGAATCAGACAACCATATGATCTACTATGCTGGGAATGACAAATTGAAGAAGAGTGGCATTGCATTCATCGTCACAAAGAATGTTTCCAGATCTATCCTGGAGTATAATACTGTCAGTGATAGGATAATATCCACATGTCTACAAGGAAGACCAGCTAATACTACAATTACTCCAATTTATGCACCAACCACCAAAGGCAAAGATGAGGAAACTGAAGATTTTTTAACCAACTTTTGCAGTCTGGAATTGACCAAACATGCAATCAAGATGTGTTAATTATCACTGGTGACTGGAATGCAAAACTTGGAAACAGAATCACCGGTAGTTGGAAAACATGGTCTTGGTGATAGAAATAATGCTGGAAATCACATGATAGAATTTTGCAAGACTAACGACTTATTCATTGCAAATATCTTTTTTCAACAACACAAATGGTGGCTATATACATGGAATTTGCCAGATGGAGTACAGAGGAATCAAACTGACCTCATCTGTGTATAGAGGTAATGGAGAAGCTCAATATCCTCAGCCAAAATAAGGCCAGGAGCTAACTGTGGAACAGACCATCAACTGCTGATATGCAAGTTCAAGTTGAAATTGAAGACAATAAAACAAGCCCACAAAAGCCAAAATATGACCTTGATTATATTCCATCTGAATTTAGAGACCATCTAAAGAATATATTTGATGGATTAAACACCAGTGACCAAAAACCAAAGGAATTGTGGGATGATATCAAGAACACCATCCATGAAAAAAGCAAAAGATCATTAAAAAGACAGGAAAGGAAGACCAAAAGGGATGTCAGAAGATACTCTGTAACTTGCCCTTGAACAGAGAGTAGCTAAAGCAAATGGAAGAAAGGACAAGACAAAAACAGCTGACCAGAGGATTTCAAAGAGCAGCTCAAGAAGATAAAGTCAATTATTATAATGATATGTGCAAAGACCTGAAGTTAGAAAAACAAAAGGGAAGAACATGCTTGGCATTTCTCAAGCTGAAAGAACTGAGGAAAAAAATTAAGCCTAGAGTGGCAATATTGAAAGATTCTATGGGCAAAATATTGAATGATGCAGGAAGCATCAAAAGAAGATGGAAGAAATACAGAGTCACTGTACCAAAAAGACCTAGTCAATTCTTCATCCATTTCAGGAGGTGGCATATGTTCAAGAACCAATGGTATTGAAGGAAGAAGTTGAAACTGCACTAAAGGAATTGGCAAAGAACAAGGCTTCTGGAATTGACAGAATACCCATGAGATGTTGCAACAAACTGATGCTGTACTGGAGGCACTCACTTGTCTATGCCAAGAAATCTGGAAGACAGCTACCTGGCCAACTGACTGGAAAAGATCTGTATTTGTATCCATTTCAAGGAAAGGGGATCCCACAGAAT
>NW_006924003.1:0-5675 GCF_000298275.1 Orycteropus afer afer
CGTGTTATCTATTTCTGCCAATTTAGTATTAATCTTCTGGATTTCTATCTGTAGATTTAGAATAATTTCTAATTTTTCATTTATTTTGTCATTTTATTCTTGTATTTTCTTCCAAAATTCTTCTAAGGTTTTTTCTGTGTTTTCTTTGGTCTCTCAATCCTTTGAAGATACCTAAATATAATTCTTTTGAATTCCTTATCAGAGAGTTCCAATGCTACTTCTTCCTCAGGGATGTGTCCTGGGTCTCTATCCTGCTCCCTTCTTTCTACCACTTTATCCTGCTTCTTTGTGTGTACTGTGATGGTCTATTTTGCTCATAGATCCTTTCAATATTGCAACTCAAGGCTTAATTTTTTTCCTCAGTTCTTTCAGCTTGAGAAATGCCAAGCTTGTTCTTCCCTTTTGGTTTTCTAACTGCAGGTCTTTGCATATTTCATTATAGTAATTGGCTTTGTCTTCTCAAGCTGCTCTTTGAAATCTTCAGTTCAGCTCTTTTATCTTGTCATTTCATCCATTTGCTTTAGCTACTCTCTGCTCAGGGGCAAGTTTCAGAGTCTCTTCTGGTATCCATTTTGGTCTTCTCTTCTTTTCTTCTTTTTAGTGACCTCTTGCTTTTTTCATGTATGATATTCTTGATTTCATCCCACAATTCTTCTGGTTTTTGGTCATTGGTGCTCATTTCATCAAATCTATTCTTTAGGTGGTTTCTAAATTCAGGAGAGACACATTCGAGATCATATTTTGGCTCTCATGGACTTATTTTAATTGTCTTTAACTTCAAGTTGAAATTGCATATGAGCAGTTGATGGTCTGTTCTACAGTCAGCTCCTGGCCTTGTTTTGGCTTAAGATATTATGCTTTTCCATTGCCTCTTGTCACAGATGTAGTCAATCTGATTCTTGTGTGTTACATCTGGTGAAGTCCATGTGTATAGCCACCATTTGTGTTGTTGAAAAAAGGTATTTGCAATGAACAAGTCGTTGGTCTTGTATAATTCTACCATGTGATTTCCAGCATTATTTCTGTCACCAAGGCCAAATTTTCCAACTACTGGTGATTCTTCTTTGTTTTGAACTTTTGCATTCCAGTCACCAGTGATAATTAACACATCCTAACTGCATGTTCAGTCAATTTCACACTGCAAAAGTTGATAAAAATCTTCAATTTCCTCATCTTTGGCTTTGGTGGTTGGTGCATAAATTTGAATAATAGCCATATTAACTGGTCTTCCTTCTAGGCATATAGATATTATTCTATCACTCACAACATTGTACTTCAGGATAGATCTTGAAACATCCTTTGTGATGATGAATGCCATGCCATTCCTCTTAAAATTGTCTTACCTGGCATAGTAGTTCATACAGTTTTCTGATTCAAAATGGCCAAAACCAGTCCATTTCAGCTCACTAATGCCTAGTATATCAATCTTTATGGGTTCCATTTCATTTTTGACAATTTCCAGTTTTCCTAGATTCATACTTTGTATATTCCATGTTCTGATTATTAATGGATATTTGCACCTGTTTCTTCTCAATTTGAGTAGTGCCATGTCAGCAAACGGAGGTCTTGAAAACTTTACCTTATTCATATCAGTAAGGCTGGTTTGACTCTGATGATGTAGCTCTTTTCCCATCATATTTTGAGAGCCTTCCTAACTAAGTTACTCATCCTCCTCCAAGGTATTGGACAATGATTCCAGACTTTTCATAAAGTTGTGCAGTAATGTATCAGACAGTCTTTCTCTGCTATTCATAAGGTTTTCCCTGGCCAATTCTTTGAGAAGTGGATGGCCTCTTCTTTCTTCCTAGTCTGTCTCAGTTTGTAAGCTGCCTTGAAAGCTTTGTACCATGTGCATCACTCTGGGTTTGAAACACCAGTGGCACAGCCTCAAGACTCACAGCAACACATCACCACAATTGGACAAACTGACAGACAAGTTTGTCTCCATTAGCTGCTCGAAACCTCTCAACCATCCTTACCTGGATCCCTGCTGCTGCCTCCTCACTCTGTTCGGGTTCCCTTGATCTTTTTTTCTCCTTTTCCCTGCTTCCCCACCTTGCTGCTTGTAGGGCATGGCCTGAGTTCCCTCCCCTCACCTGGATCCCTGCAGCTGACTCCTTACTTATATATTGTTGTTGTTGTTGTTATGTGCCGTAGAGTTGGCCCCCACTCATAGCGACCCCTCCTTGGGTTTCCGAGGCAGTATCACTACAGAAGTAGGATTGCCCAACCTTCCTTCCGAGGAGTGGCTGGTGGGTTTGAACCACCAGCCTTCTGGTTAGCAGTCAATTGCCTTAGGCACTATGCTACCAGAGCTCCTTACTTATGTATGGAACCCTTTAAATTAGTAAATCTGATCTAACATTATATTTGAGATTGTATTGCAAAGGTATTTGTTCTGCAGAATAGATTTTAAAAATTTTTTTTAAACAATAGGAGAGAATGAGTATGTGTTAAATAAGTATGGTGAAAAGATAAAACCCTGACACACACTCCTCCTGATTTTAAACCATGCAGTATCCCCTCCTTATGTTCAAATGACAGCCTCCTGATCTATGTATAGGTTCCTCATAAGCACAATTAATTTACTTATTCAATCCATATGCTGAGCAAATAATCTGACAAACTAGACTATATGAAGATGAACAGGGCATTAGGATTGGAGGAAGACTCATTAACAATCTGTGATATGCAGATGACACAACCTTGCTTGCTGAAAGTAAAGATGACTTGAAGCACTTACTGATGAAGATTAAAGACTACAGTCTTCAGTATGGATTACAACTCAACATAAAGAAAATGAAAATCCTCACAACTGGACCAATAAGCAGCATCACAATTAACGGAGATAAGGTTGAAGTTCTCAAGGAATTCATAATGCTTGGATCCAAAATCAAGATGCATGGAAGGAGCAGTCAAGAAATCAGATGTCACATTGCACTCAGCAAATCTGCCGCAAAAGACCTCTTTAAAGTGCTGAAGAGCAAAGATGTCATTTTGAAGACTAAGATGTATTTAACCATAACCATGATATTTTCAATCACCTCATATATATGTGAAAACTGGAAAATCAATAAGGAAGACTGAATAACAGTTGACACTTTTGAGTTGTGGTGTTGGTGAAGAATACTGAAAATACCATGGACTGCCAGAAGAATGAACAAATCTGTCCTGGAAGAAGTTCAGCCAGAATGCTCCCTGGAAGCAAGAATGGCCAAACTTTGTCTCATCTACTTTGGTCATATTGTCAGAAGGGATTATTCCCTGGAGAAGGATATCAAACTTGGTAAATTTGAGGGTCAGCAAAAAAGGGGAAGAACCTCAATGACATAGATTGACACAATGGCTGCAATGATGGGCTCAAGTAAAGCAAGGATTGTGAAGACTGTGCATGACTGGGCAGTATTTCATTCTGTTGTACATAGGGTCACTATGAGTTGGAGCTGACCCAACAGCACCTTACAACAACAGTAGACACTTCTCATGTGGCCTGAGGACCTATGCTAGAGAAAAGCCTGTGTTGGGGTGGTTGGATAATCTAGACTCAGGATGGCATCTTTCTTGATGGAATCTGGGTGAGAGCTTGATAAAAAGCTGTTTGTATGTAGAAAGATGCCAGACCCATGTTGGTTAATTGCAACAGGAGAAACACACTAACCAATCTAACAAATGAGTACCTTCCCTGCACATTTTGGTAAGTACTCTTTCCACCTCCACTAACCTGGTGGCTAGAGAAGCTCCTCCTTCACCTGTGCTGATCCCTGGCCACCTCCACAACAGCCCAGCCACCCCCAACAACTCACCTCTAACAGATAGTCAGGGGCTGAAGCTCATTTGCCCCATGCCTGAGGCATTGATGCACATTCACACCAGTTATTCCACCAACAGTTTGGGAGTGCCCAAATGCTGCCAAGATAACAGCTAAAGAAGCACACTTTCCCCATGCATCCAGACATACTGAATCAAAGCAAAACAAAAAAACGCTAGGATGAAACAAACCAACATATAAGCAATAAATAACTATATATATATGTACACACACACACATACACACATATAGTTCTCCCAAGAATTCAAGGAAATCATAAACAAAAGCAAGGAAAAGATACACAGGACTGGCCCTTGAAAATTCAGGAAAAAATACAAGAGGAAAATAACAAAATGAATAGAAAATTGCAAATCATACAAAAAGAGCTATTAGAAATCCAGAAGATTAACACAAAAATTTTGGATGTAGATAACACATTGGAAGGACAAAAGAGTAGAAACAAATTGGCCAAAGAATGCATCAGCCAGCTTGAAGACAAATCCTTTGACACCAGTTTATATGAGGAAAAATCAGACAAAAAGATTGAATAAAATGTAAGAGTTCTAGGGGATGATATCAAGAGAAATAACTTATATGTGATTGGAATTCCAGAACAAGAGGAGGAAAAAAAAATCACAGAGAAAATTGTTAAAGACCTGCTGACAGACAACTTGCCCAATATTATGAAGGACAAAAAGATAGTCATACAGAAAACTCAATTAACCCAATACAAGATAGAACCCAAGAGCAAGTCATCAAGACGCAGCATAATTAAATTTTCAAAAAGTAAAGACTAAGAAAGGATCTTGAGAGTAGCTCAGGAAAAATGAAATGTTACCTACAAAGGGCAGCCAGTAAGACTAAACTGATTTCTTTACAGAAACCACAGAGACAAGAAGACAATGGGATGACATATACAAAACCTTGAAAGAAAAAAAACGCCAACCAATGATTATACATCCAGCAAAACCAAAAAGCAAAACAAAAAACCAAACTCACTGCTGTGGAATTGGATACATCTCATAGCGACCCCTCCTTTGGTTTCCAAGGTGGTTTCACTACAAAAGGAGACTGCCCAATCTTCCTTCCGAGGAGTGGCTGATGGGTTTAAACTGCCAGCCTTCTGATTAGCAGTTCAATGCCTTAGTCACCACACCACTAGAGCTCCTCCCTTAATTGCGATAGTGAAATTGGACATTCTAAGACAAATATAAATTAAGGGAATTTGTAAAAACCAGACCAATCTTACAGGAAATGCAAAAAGGAGTTTTTCAGACAGAAAACCAACAGTGGAAAACAACAATGTGAGATTAAGATACATGACAAAACTACTGAAAAACCAACCCAGAAAAAGTAATCTCAAAACAAATAAGCTAAAAAAAATGGAAAATAGAAAGCCAGAGGCATCTATCTGTAAATAACAAGGACTACAAAACAAAAAGAGAGAGTAAATGGTATAATTACAGAACTTTCAAATGGAGAGGAAGTTAGGAAGATATCAATATGGAACAGGCTATTTCAAAATTTTATTCCAAAAATCGATTCCAGAGTAACCCAAATGAAAATTAATATCCTTTCTAACCAAACTAATAAAGAAAAAAAATCACAAGGACTTAGTAAATGGAAAATCAACAACAATGAAGAAAAGGAAAAAGAAAAGGAAAAGAAACCCGATAACAAAATTAACTCTTCTGGAACAAAGAAACCACCAAGAAGACAACAAAAAACACAAAAGAATGATAGCAGTAAATTCATACCTATCAGTAATTTCACTGAATGAGAATGGATTAAATGCACCAGTCAAGAGAAAGAGAGTGACAGAATAGATAAGAAAATAAGACCCATCAACATGCTGCCTGCAAGAGAC
>NW_006924003.1:5775-17102 GCF_000298275.1 Orycteropus afer afer
ATACCTATCAGTAATTTCACTGAATGAGAATGGATTAAATGCACCAGTCAAGAGAAAGAGAGTGACAGAATAGATAAGAAAATAAGACCCATCAAAAGCAAAGCTGCAATATCTGGGGATAGGGCACTAAGAAGAAGAAAAAAAAAAAAAAAAAAAAAATCAAGGGCTGGAAAAAAATATATGCAGCTAATGACAACCAGAAAGGAGTAGGAGTGGCAATATTAATTTTTGATAAAATAAACTTCAAGGCAAAAACCAGCATAATGGGCAAAGAAAGGCACTGTGTGATGATAAAAGGTCCAATCAACCAAGAGGATATAATCATAATAAATATCTATGCATCCAATGAAAAAGCTCCAAAACACATAAAACACATTAACTGAACTGAAAAGATAAATACACAATTCTGCAATAATAGTAGGAGATTTTAACACAGCACTTTTGATGAAGGGTTGTATAATTAGAAAAAAACTCAACAAAGATACAGATCTCCACAGCACAATCAACAAACTTTACCTCATAAAAATGTACGGAATGCTCCACCCAACAAAAACACAATACACATTCTTTTCCAGTGCATGTGGATCATTCTCCAGATAGACCATATGTTAGGCCACGGATCAAGTGTCACTCAATTTAAAAGTATTGAAATACTACAAATCATCTTCTTGGATCACAACACCATGAAATGAGAAATCAATAATAGGAAGACCTGGGGAAAAAAAAATCAAATACATGGAAACTGAATAAGAAAATGTCAATAACTATTGAGATACAGAAGAAATACAGTGTGAAATTTAAAAACTTCCTAGAAAAAAAAAATGAAAATACAATGTACCATAACCTTTGCACACAATGAAAGCACTACTCAGAGGTCAATTTATAGCCATAAAAACACACATCATTAAAGAAGAAAGAACCAAAATGAATACCATAACTAAACAACTCCAATAATTAGAAAAAGAGTGAAAAAGAAGCCTACAATCTCCAGGAGGAGTCAGCTGCAGGGATCCAGGTGAAGAGAGGGAACCAAGGCCACGCCCCACAAACAGCAAAGTGGGAGAGCAGGGAGAGGACAGAAAAGGCAAACGGGACTGGAACAGATTGAGGAGTCAGCCGCAGGGATCCAGGTAAGGGTGGTTGGAGGGAGAGCTCAGGGAGACAAACTTGTCTGTCAGTTTGTCCTACTGTGGTGAAGTGTTGCTGTGAGTCTTGAGGCTGTGCCACTGGTGTTTCAAACTCAGTGGGGTGCACATGGTGCACAGGTATCACCCCGGCCTGCAGACTGAGACAGACTAGGAAGAAGGAAGAAACCATCCACTTCTCAAAGAATTGGACAGGGAAAACCTATAAATAGCAGAGAAACACTGTCTGATACATTACTGCACAACTTTATGAATAGTCTGGAAACATTGTCCAATACAGAGAAGGAAGATGAATCACTTAGCTTAGAAAGCTCTCAAAGTAGGAGTGGGCAATAGCTGCATCATCAGAGTAAAACCCACCTTACTCATATGGATAAGGTAAAGCTTTCGAGACTTCCTTTTGCTGATGTGGCACCACTCAAATTGAAGAAAAACAGCTGCAAACATCCATTAATAGTTGGAACATGGAATGTACAAGGTATGAACCTAGGAAAATTGGAAGTTGTAAAAAATGAAATGGAATGCAAAAAGATTGATATCCTAGGCATTACTGAGCTTAAACGGACTGGTTTTGGCCATGATGAATCAGACAACTATATGATCTACTATGCTGGGAATGACAGTTTAAAGAGGAATGGCATGGCATTCATCATCACAAAGGATGTTTCAAGATCTGTGCTGAAGTACAATGCTGTCAGTGATAGGATAATATCCATATGCCTACAAGGAAGAACCGTTAATATGACTATTATTCAAATTTATGCACAAACCACCGAAGCCAAAGATGAGGAAATTGAAGATTTTTTATCAACTTCTACAGTCTGAAATTGACCAAACATGCAATCAGGATGTGTTAACTATCACTGGTGACTTGAATGCAAAAGTTGGAAACAAAGAAGAATCACCAGTAGTTCGAAAATTTGGCCTTGGTGACAGAAATAATGCTGGAACTCCCATGGTAGAATTTTGCAAGACCTTTCAACAACACAAATGGCGGCTGTACACGTGGACCTCACCAGATGGAACACACAGGAATCAGATTGAATACATCTGTGGCAAGAGGAGATGGAAAAGCTCAATATCTTAAGCCAAAACCAGGCCAGGAGCTGATTGTGGAACAGACCATCAACTACTCATATGCAATTTCAACTTGAAGTTAAAGATAATTAAAACAAGTCCATGAGAGTCAAAATGCGATCTTGAATATATCCCTCATGAATTTAGAGACCATCTAAAGAATAGATTTGGTGCATTGAACCAATGACTGAAAACCAGAAGAATTGTGGGATGATATCAAGAGCATCATCCATGAAGAAAACAAGAAGTCATTAAAAAGACAACAAAAGAAGAGAAGACCAAAATGGATGACAGAAGAGTCTCTGAAACTTGCCCTGAATGGAGAGTAGCTAAAGCAAATGGAAGAAATGACAAGATAAAAGAATTAAACCAAAGATTTCAAAGAGCAGCTCAGGAAGACAAAGCCAATTACTATAATAAAATGTGCAAAGGTCTGGAGTTAGAAAAGCAAAATGGAAGAACATGCTCAGCATTTCTCAAGCTGAAAGAATTGAGGAAAAAATTTAAGCCTTGAGTTGCAATATTGAAAGATTCTATGGGCAAAATCTTGAATGATGCATGAAACATCAAAAGAAGATGGAAAGAATCCACAGAGTCACTATACCAAAAAGAACTGGTCAATCTTCATCCATTTCAGGAGGTGGCATATGATCTAGAACCAATGGTACTGAAGGACGGAGTCACAGCTGCAATGAAGGAATTGGTGAAGAACAAGGCTCTAGGAATTGATGGAATACCCATTGAGATATTTCAGCAAATGGATGCTTCACTGGAGGCACTCACTCAGTTATGCCAAGAGATTTGGAAAACAGTTACTTGGCCAAATGAACAGAAGAGATCCATATTTGTACCCATTCCAAAGAAAGGTGATCCCACAGACTGTGAAAATTATAGGACAATATCATTAATATCACACACAAGTAAGATCTTACTGAAGATAATTCAAAAACGGTTGCAGTTTTTTGAGAGAAGTTTATTGAGAGAAGTTTCAAAAGTGCAAGCTGGATTCAGAAGAGGACATGGAACAAGAGATATCATTGCTGCTATCAGACAGATCTTGGCTCAAGGAAAAGAATCCCAGAAAGATGTTTACTTGTGTTGTATTGACTATGCAAAGGCATTTGATTGTGTGGATCATGACAAATTATGGATAACTTTGAGAAGAATGGAAATTCCTGAACAATTGATTGTACTCATGAAGAACCTGTACATTGACCTGGAGGCTGTCGTTCGAACAGAACAGTGGAACACTACATGGTTTAAAATCAAGAAGGGAGTGTGTCAGGGTTGTATCCTTTCCCCATACTTATTCAATCTATATGCTGAGCAAATAATCTGAGAAGCTGGACTATATGAAGAAAAATGTGGCATCAGGATTGGAGGAAGAATCGTTAACAACCTGAGATAAGCTGATGATACAACTTTGCTTGCTGAAAGTGAGGATGACTTGAGGCACTTACTGATGAAGATTGAAGAACACCGTCTGGATATGGATTACATCTCAATATAAAGAAAACAAAAATCTTCACAACGGACCCATAAACAGTATCACAGTAAATGGAGAAAAGATTGAAGTTGTCAAAGAATTCACATTGCTTGGTTCTGCAATTGATGCCAATGGAAGCAGCAGTCAGGATATCTGACAACGTGTAGCACTGGGCAGGTCAGCTGCGAAGGAACTCTTTCAAGTGCTGAGGGGCAAGGATGTCTCTTTGAGGACTAAGGTGCACCTGACACAAGCCATCATATTTCCAATCGACTCGTATGCATGTGAGAGCTGGACAATGAGTAAGGAAGACCGAAGAAGAGTTGTTGCTTTTGAGTTGTGGTGCTGGTGAAGAATGCTGAAAGTACCATGGACTGCTAAAATAACTAACAGATCTGTCCTGGATGAAATGCAGCCGGAATGCTCTTTGGAAGCGAGAATGTCTAGACTTCATCTCAACTATTTTGGTCATGTTGTCAGAGGGGACCATTCCCTGGAGAAGGATGTCATGCTTGGTAGGGTGGAGGGTCGAAGAAAGAGGGGAAGGCCTTCAACAAGATGGATTGACATGATGGATTCAACAATGGGCTCAAGTATATCCAGGATCATGGGGTTGGCACAAGATTGGGCGGTGTCTCGTTCTGCTGTGCATGGGGTCACTATGAGTCAGAAATGACTCGATGGCACCTAACAACAACAACAACAACAACAACAATCTCCAGAAGAAAGGAAATGATAAAGATTAGAGCAGAAATAAACTCAACAGAAAACAGAAAAACAGTAGGAAAAATCTATTAGACTAGAAGCTGATTCTTTGAAAATATTAACAAAATTGACAAATCATTGGGAAATTTAACTAAAGGAAAGAAAGAGAAGATGCAAATAATACAAATAATAAATGAAGGGGGTGATGTCACACCAGAACCAATCAAAGTGAAAAGGAAAATTACAATATTTTGAAGAACTGTGCTCCAACAAACTCAAAACCTTACAAGAAATGGACAAAATTTTCTAGAAATACATGACTTACCTAAACTAACAGACTAAGGTAGAAAAGTTTAACAGTTTAACATAACAAAAGAAGAAATTGAGCAAGTCATTAAAAAAAAAAACAAAACAAAAAAACTACCCACAAAATAAGTCCTGGCCCATATGGCTTCACTGGAGAATTCTATCAAACATTCAGAGAAGAGCTGACAACTATCCTACTCAAATTATTCCATAATTGGAAAAGGATGGCATACTCCCAAATTCATTCCATGAAGCAAGAATAACCCTGATACCAAAACCAGGAAAAGACTTCATTAAAAGAAAAACTACATACCAATGTCCTTCATTAATAGAGATGCAATAATCTTCAACAAAATCCTAGCCAATTGAATCCAGCACCAAATCAAAAAAATAACACACCACGACCAAGTAGCATTCATACTAGGTATGCAAGGATAATTCAACATTAGAAAAACAATCAATATAATCCTTCACCTAAATAAAACAAAGGGAAAAAACCACCTGCTCATATCAATTGATTCAGAGAAGGTATTTGATAAAATTCAACAACCATTGCTGATAAGGGTCAGGGGAAGGATGGTATAGAAAGAGTCTGTGACCACTATGATAACACTAGGAAAAGGGAGGACACCAAATTGTGCACATAAGATATAGATGATAGACACTAATACCAACCAGTATATCCACAATATTCCATTACCATTAACACCAAACACCAGGCTACAGATAAACACATAAACATCTGAGAAGATCAGATGGGAGTCAGTGAACAGGATTATACTCTAGACCAAAGATAGATTCAGAGGAGGCTAATCTTGCACAGATACCAGTGATACGAAATACCTGCAATCCTTACAGAAACAACAGAAGACAGACATAGAATAATCCGTCACAGACAGCAAGACACTGTGGGAGAGAGATCCAATGGATCTAGCAACTCAGGATCATCGTACTAGGGGACACTAAACTCAATTTGCACCACAAAATACATGAAAATTTTGTCCTTATCTTACATTGGTGAGTAGTGACTGGGGTCTTAAAAGCTTTCAAGTCGCCATCTACGATGCAGCTAATGGTCTCCTATCTTTGGAAGTGAAGAAGAGTGCAAAAAACCAAGGACATTTGGAAGCACTCAGCCCTAGGACATGATGGACCTTGACACCAGAACAACTAGATGGTGTCTGGCTACCAATGCCAACCACTCAGGAAAGGATCAAAACCAGAGATCATGGATACAGTGGGAGGAAAAATGTGGAACAAAATCCCAAACCCCAATAATGACCAGAATTATTAGTCAGATGGAGTCTGTTGAGACCCTCAATACTATGGCCCTGGGATACTTTTTGTGCCTGGAATAAAACTCACTCCCAGGGGTCAATAGTAAACAAGATGTACATGCAGACCACTCAACCCAGAGTGACACACACATATACTCTATGGATATTCATCCCTTGAAGCAAGTGACCATGGGCATCAGAGGGGCAACATTCACATGTAGGAAAAGCAGGACACACAGGAGTGCCTAACTATGAGGGGCATGATGGGGATTACTGGGCAGGGAGGGGAAGAGACTGGGTTAGGGTTGGAGATGGTAAAAAAAAAAAAGAAAAAGAAAAAAAAAATCTCAGCAAAATAAGAATAGAAGAAAAATTTCTCAACATAATAAAGGGCATAAATGGAAAACCAACAGCCTACATTATTCTCAATGGAGGGAGACTCAAAGCATTCCTCTTGCAAATGGGAGCCAGACAAGAATGTTATCTATCATCATTTCTACTCAACATTATATTAGTCGTCCTACCTAGGACAATAAGGTAAGAAAGAGAAATAAAAGACATCAAAACTGTCAAAGAAGAAGTAAATTTATCTCTATTTCCAGATGACATGGTCATATACATAGAAAAACCGAGAGACTCAGAGAGCAACCTGTTGTTGTTGTTGTTATGTGCCATCGAGTCAAACCCAACTCATAGCGACCCCTCCTTGGGTTTCCGAAGCAGTATCACTACGGAAGTAGGATTGCCCAACCTTCCTTCCGAGGAGTGGCTGGTGGGTTTGAACCGCCAGCCATCTGGTTAGCAGGCAAGTGTCTTACCCACTATGCTACCAGATCTCCCGAGAGCAACCTACCAGAACTAATTGAAAGAGTCAGTAAAGTGGCAGGATACAAGATGAACATACAAAAATCAGTTGGGTTCCTCTATGTTAAAAAAGAGGTCTCTGAAAAGGATATGAGGAAAACAATACCATTTACAATAGCTACCAAAGAGATAAAATCCTCATAAATAAATCTTGATAGGGACACAAAAGACCTATAAAAAGAGGACTACAAAACACTACTACAAGAAACCATAGAGACCTGCAAAAATGGAAGAAAACACCATGCTCCAAGATAGGAAGACTGAACATTGTGAAACAATATTACCAAAAACAATCTATAGATTCAATGCAATTCCATTAACATTCTTTAAGAAGATGGAAAAAACAATAACTAATTTTATATGGAAATTAAAGAGAACTCAGATAAGCAAAGCCCTACTAAAGAAGAAGAACAAAGTAGGAGGTCTCATACTCCCTGATCTCAAAACATACACTACAGCCATGATAGTCAAAACAGCCTGGTATTGGTACAACAACAGGCACATAAACCAGTGGAAGAAGTTGACAATCCAGAAATAGAGACTCATATATCTATGGACAACAGATCTTTGACAAAGGGCCCAACCCCGTTAAATGAGGGAAGAGACCATGTCTTTAACAAATGGTGCTGGCAAAACTGGATATCCATTTGCAGAAAAATGAAACAAGATCCATATCTCAAACCATCCGGAAAAAAAGAACTCAAGATGGATGATCAAAGACCTAAACGTAAAGCCCAAAACATATAAAGTTCATCAAAGATAAAATAGGGACAAACTTGTTGCTACATTCTGTGGAGTCAATGCTGACTCATAGTGAGCCTATGTACAACAGAATGAAGCAATACCCCATCCTATGCCATCTTCACAATACTTACTATGCTTGAGCCCATCATTGCACCCACTATATCAATCCATCTCCGTGAAGGTCTTCACTTTTTTGTCTACCCTCTACTTTATCAGGCATGATATCCTTCTCCAGGGACTAGTCCCTTCTGACAACATGACCAAATTAGGTGAGACAAGGTCTGGCCATTCTCACTTCTAAGGAATATTCTGGCTGCACTTCCAGGACACATTTGTTCATTCTCCTGGCAATCCACTGTATTTTCAGTATTCTTTGCCAACATCACAATTCAAAGGCAACAATTCTTCAGTTTTTTTTTTTTTCTTTTTTTAAATTCACACATATGAGATGTTTGAAAATATCATGGCTTGGTTTAAGTGCAACTTAGTCTTCAAAGTGACATCTTTTTCCTTTAAAACTTTAAAGAGGTCTTTTGCAGCAGATTTACCCAGTGCAATCGATACAAGATCTGATTTCTTTTTAGTTATTTAATATTTATTGATTTATTTTTAATTTGTTTATTTTCATTGTGATTTGGGTGAAGATTTACTGAGCAAATTGACTTTCCATACAGCAGTTCACATACACTTTGTCTCATGACATTGACCACAATTTATCACAATGCAACAGCTCCCCTCCCACTTCCTCCCAATAATTACCTCTTCCCTGTGTCCATTCCTCCATGCTCTCTTGCCCCATGAGCTGTCTCCTGGTGCCTAAATAGCCCTTCTTTCTATCATGATTGTTCTCTCCAAGGAGTGTATCTACTTGAGGTAAATGTTCAACTCACATGCCTGTCTTTTGTTTGGCTAGAAAACACAGGTGTGGGTTCAATTCCAGATCTGAAGGGCAGGTAGGGACCATAGTCTCAGTGGTTCCACCAAGATCTATGGGACCAGCAAATCTGGCCCCCCCCCCATTTTTTTTCTTCAAATGATTTTGAGTTTTATCCACATTGTTCTCCCTCTCTATCCAGGATCTCCTACATAGATCCCCTTCCAATGGTTGACAGTAGTAGCCAGGCACCATCTAGTTCTTCTCGTCTCATAGTCATATAGGCTGCAGATCGGATGGTGTACCAGTCACTAGGACTGATTGTATCCATGAATTTTTGGTTTTCTTCATTCTTCTTTGCTCTGGACAAGGAGAGACCCATCATTGCATCTAGATGGCAGCTTGCAAGCTTTTAAGCTCCCAGTCGCTCCTTGCCAAAGTAGGAGGTGGAACAATGTTTTGTGTAACATGTTATGCCAATTGAGCTTGATGTCCTCTGCAACTATGGTCCCGAGCCCACAGGTTCAACTACTCGGTCCCTCTGTGACCAAGCAGTAACCACAACCTTGCCCCTTGTCAGACCTGGAAATTCAGATCAGACACATACATTTATAGAACCATTGTCTGCCAACCCTATACATGTTCTTGGGTACACTCCCTGCTTCATAGACATACTTACTAGTTCAACCTGTCCACCCAACTGTCCACCCATCTATCCACCCATCTGTATACCTATGTTTGCCTTCACTGACAACACAGTACTGTATGTGCAAAATGGTTCATCTTTGTTGTCTGTACCTCCCATGTACCTCTCTATGTCTTTCTCTTCCTCAGTGGCACCGTATTGATCACTCACATTTGATACATTGCCCTTCTTTTCACACAAATCAATACTTACCTCTATCTAACAGTGTTCTGTCACCTCCCCTCCCACTCCTGGTAACCAAGAAAGAAAATGTCCTTCCATCGATAAACCTTTCCTTGACTTTTACAATAACGGGCTAATACAATATTTGTCCTTTTGTGACTGACTTATTTCACTCAGCATAATGTCCTCCAAGATCATCCCTTTATGCAGTGTTTTGCAGATTCCACATTATTCTTTAGGGTTGCACAGTATTCCATTGTGTGTATGTACCATAGTTTGGTTATCCATTCCTTAGTTGATGGACATCTGGGTTGTTTCCATCTTTTGGCTATTGTAAATAGTGCTGCGATGAACATGGGTGTGCATATGTCTGTTCATATCATGGCTATCACTTCTTTAGGATATATACCTAGTAATGGTGGCTGGGTCAAATGGTATTTCTAATTCCAACTTTTGAAGGAATTGCCATACTGTACCATTTTACAGTCCCACCAGCAGTATATGAGAGTCCCAATCTCTCCACACCCTCGCCAGCATTTGTTATTTTCTGTCCCATTGAACTTTGTTACTAGTGCTGGAGCAAGACGGTATCTCATTGTTGTTTTGATTTGCATCTCTCTAATAGCTAGTGATCATGAGCATTTCTTCATGTTTGTTGGCTGCTTGAATATCCTCCTTGGTGAAGTGTCTATTCATGTCTTCTGCCCAATTTTTAATTGGACAGTTTGCCTTTTTGTTATTGAGGTGGTGGAGTTTGCTATAAATTCTAGAGATAAGTCCCTTGTCAGATATGTCATTGCCAAATATTTTTTTCCCAATCTGGAGGTTCTCTTTTGACTCTTTTGGAGAAGTCTTTGGAAGCACATAAAAATTTAATTTTTAGAAGGTCCCAATCATCTGGCTTCTCTTCTGCTGTTTGTGAATTTTGAGTTATACTTGATAGCCTATTTATGCCATATATTAGGGCCCCTAAATTTGCCCCTAGTTTTTCCTTGAGGAACTGTATAGTTTTAGGTTTCACATTTAAGTCTTTGATCTATCTGGAGTTCGTTTTTGTGTATGGTGTGAGGTACAGATCTTGTTTCATTTTTCTGCAAATAGACCTCCAGTTTTGCCAACATCATTTATTAAACAAACCTTCTCTTCCCTGTTTAATGGATTTTGGGGCTTTGTCAAAGATCAGCTGACCATAGGTCGATGGATCTATTCCTGGGTTCTCAATTCTATTCCATTGGTCTATGTATCTGTCATTAAACCAAACCAGGCAGTTTTGACTACTGTGGCTGTATAGTAGGTTCTGAGATCCAGCAGTGTGAGACCTTCTACTTTGTTCTTCTTCAATAGTGCTTTGCTTATCTGAGGTCTCTTTCCTTTCCATATAAAGTTAGTGATAGGTTTTCCATATCCCTAAAGAATGTTGGGATCTGGATTGGGATTGCATTGAATGTATAGACTGCTTTGGGTAGAATTGACATTTTCACAATGTTCAATCTTCCTATCCATGAGCATAGGATGTTCTTTCATTTATGTAGATCTCTTATGTTTTCTTGAAGTAGTTTTTTATAGTTTTCTTTGTCGAGGTCTTTTGTGTCCCTGGTAAGATTTATTCCCAAGTATTCTATTTTCTTGGTAGCTATTTTAAACAGTATTGATTTCATTATTTCTTTTTCAACAATCTCTTTGCTGGTGTAGAGCAATCCAGCTGATTTTTGGATGTTGATCTTATATCCTGCGACAATGATAAATCTCTCAATTAGTTCCAGTAGATTTTTGACTGAGTCTCTTTGGTTTTCTAGATAGAGGATCATATCATCAGCAAATAGGGACAGTTTGATTTCTTCCTTACCAATTTGGATGCCTTTGATTTCCCTTTCTTGCCTTATGGCCTTAGCTAGGACTTCCAGTACAATGTTGAATAGAAGTAGTGATGGCGGGCATCCTTGTCTGGTTCCTGTTCTCAAGAGGAATGGTTTCAGTCTCT
>NW_006924004.1:0-1504 GCF_000298275.1 Orycteropus afer afer
TCATGTTGGCAAAAGACATTAGTCCTTGGAGAAGGATATCATGTTTGGTAAAGTAGGGGGTCAGTGAAAATGGGAAAGACTCTCAATGAGATGGACTGACACCGTGGCTGCAATGGAGAGTTCAGCATAGCAAAGAGTGGGAGGACCATGCAGGACAAGGAAGTATTCTGTTCTGTTGAACACAGGTCGTTATGAGTCAGAACTGAGTTGACAGCATCTAACAGCAACAACACCACCTTAACCAAAAGGCCCAGAAGTGAAGAAATTATATTTTTAAGGATGAGTTCAATCACTCTTGAATTCTGATTACAAATTACTCAGGAACCATTCCCAATAAAATCTCCATAACAAGTATCTCTCCAATGGAAATTTGTGTCAACTTATACTTATTTAATTCTTAGACTGAAGGAGACAAGCAAAGGAAAGGATGACAGGAGGAATAACATGTAGAATGGAAAGAAGGAAGAAAGAGTAAACTTGAGGGAGCAATAGAGTGACTGACCTTTTTTTTTTTTTTCTTGTGAAGATGAACGTTGGGCTAGGTACAGGAGAACTTACTAACAAGCATTTGCTGTCTTAACATTAAAACTGCACTGTTATCTAAATATCTGTTGTGATAAATAATGTCTTAGAGCAGGATTTTTGTCCAAAGGTACATCTAAGGATATGGTTGAAGATGTTTTTGTATTAGAGAAAGAAGAATATTTAAAAGTAAAAGTGTGTAGCTGGATGTTAGTACACTTGCATGTGTAGGGTTGGTGCCCACACATTAAACACTCAAAAAAATGATCTTTTGGGAAAAGAGAAAAAGAGTTTTGAGTGCGGCTTAGCAGATATAATTCAGGACAAACATAGATTAAAGGCTAAAGTATGATTTCATTTCTATCTCTTTCATGTCTCTGCAGTGGGCTATTTTTGGTTGATTGATTTTCACAGCTCATTGAGTCATGTTCACCTGCTAAATGTCACCTTATTTTTTTCAGAGATTGTTTGTACTTGATCTGTCTGTATTTCCATCAGAGGTTTAGATTGCATCATAGTGTTAATTGTAATTTATATTTGAGGTGTAAATATGTTAATATTACTATGTTTGTCTTTTTCTGAAACAACACATTTCTAGTTTTGCTGGGTCAGGTCAGCTTTCTGGAAATACATGGTATCAAATGGAGCACACAAAATTCTCTGAAGGTATATGACTACAGGAAATCTGAAACATAAAAATTTTTAAATAAAAAATGGAAAAGTTTTTAAATGTTTGAAACAATTAATATTATGCTTAAAATAAATTGTTTTCATCACTCTTGGTAACCAGTGATTTACATTAATGGAAACATTTTCACTTCTTTGAAATATGTAACAGACTATTCTAAAGAACTCAAGAAAGCAGTACTGTGTTGAATGAAATACTAAGTTTCACAGTTAGTAAAAGCATTACCTTTAAAGATGATGCTGTTCAACATCTGACATAAGTGTCACAATGACATAAATATTGTTGAAATTTTCA
>NW_006924004.1:3018-6333 GCF_000298275.1 Orycteropus afer afer
AAGTTTGCTTTGTATTACTGACAATTCAACATCCCAGCCTTCTGGTTAGCAGTCAAATGCCTTAGGTACTACGTCACCAGAGCTCCCAAGATGGAGTTCCCTCCCCCAGGAGGGAGCTCTGGTGGCATAGTGCCTAAGGCATTTGATTGCTAATCAGAAGGCTGGTGGCTCAAACCCATCAGCCACTCCTAGGAAGGCAATCTACTTTTGTAGTGATACCACCTCGGAACCCCAAAGGGGGTTGCTATGAGTTGAATCATCGCGACAGCAGTGAGCTTGATTTGAGGATCTCTCCTCCTAAACTTTTCTTGGTGGTATCCTGCTGAAAACAAAATACTGCTCACTTGAACCTAGGTAAATATTTGGAGAAACAAAGTAGTGAGTTCCTTCAGACATCATCCAGAGTCACATTGACATTTTGGTCTTTTCTTCCTTTTCTGTCTTTTTAATGACCTTTTGCTTTCTTCATGTATCATGTTCTTGAAGTCATCCCACAACTGGTCGAGTTTGCAGTCAGTGGTGTTCAATGCTTCAAGTATGTTCTTCAGATAATCTCTAAATTCAGGTGGGATGTAATCAAGGTTATATTTCAGCTCTTATGAACTTATTTCAATTTTCTTCAGCTTTAACTTGACCGTGCATGTGAGCAATTGATGGTCTGTTCCACAGTGAGTGCCTGGCCTTGTTTTGACTGATGATATTGAGCTTCTCCATTACTTCTTTCCACTGATGTAGTTAATCTGATATCTGTGCATTCCATGTGTCAAAGTTCCCATGGATAGCTGCTGCTTATGTTGTTGAAAAAAGGTATTTGCTATGAATAAGTTGTTGGTCTTGCAAAATTCTATCATGCAATCTCCAGTGTGTCATTTCTATCACTAAGGCCATGTTTTCCAACTACTGATGATTCTTCTTTGTTTCCAACTTTTGAGTTCCAATCACCAGTACTCATCAATACATCTTGATTGTATGTTTGCTCAATTTCAGATTGCAGAAGATGGTAAAAATCTTCATCTTTGACTCTAAATTGTTAGTGTATAAATTTGAATAATTGTAGTATCGAGTGGTCTTTCTTGTAAGCATATGGATATTATCCTATTACTGGTAGCATTGTCCTTCAGGATAGATACTGAAACATTCTTTCTGACAATAAATGTGATACCATTCCTGTTTAATTTGTCATTTCTAGCATAGTAGATCACATGATTGTTGATTCAAAATGACCAACACTGGTCCACTTCAGCTTATTAATACCTTGGATATTTTATGCATTCCATTAATTTTTTGACAATTTCCAATTTTCTTAGATTCACAATTTATACATTCCATGTTCCAATTATTAATGGATGTTTGCAGCTATTTCTTTCCATTTTGAGTCACATCCCATTGACAAATGAAGGTCCTGAAAGCTTTACTTCATGCATGTCATTGAGGTGGTGTTTTGGGTACCTAGTTCTGCTCTAACAGAAGATACCATAAATGGGATGGGTTGAACAAACAGGAGTTTATTCTCTTACAATTTTGGAGGCTTTAAGTCCAAATTCAAAGTGTCAGCCTCTAGGGGCTGGGTGGAAGCCCTTCAATCTTTGGCTTCATCTCTGTCTTCTGCTCTCAGCCACTGAAGCTAGAAGATTTTTTTCACTCAGACTGCTGCTTGCTGCTGAGGCTGATAAGCCCAAGGATGACAAGTAAAAAGGCACAATCCCAATGTTACCAAACAACATGGCAAGCCATCGATTCAAGTCCACTGAGAGTCCCAAGATTCGCAGGGCATGTCAGGCTGTTGAAAAACACCTTGACTACATGCAGGATTCAAGCGTGTCAAAAGGCTAGAGACTGTTCCCAAGGCTTCCCCTATATACAGGAAGAAGATCATATCATAAGGCAGCTACTCAGCTGCTCACAATTACCAGTCTCATCATGGGGAATACCACATCAAGCAGCCCAGCCATTCAACCAGGCCTAGCCAAGTTGACACACAAACTTAACTAACACAGATAGACTCTCCTTTGAGAAGGTAGCTCTTCCCCAGCTGAAGAAGAATACATCTCGCAATATCATAAAAGGATTTTGCACCATCAAGTTGCATTTATCCCAAGAATGCAAGATTGGTTCAATATCAGAAAATTATTTAATCTAATATGCTATGTTAAGAAAATAAAAAAAAAAAAAAACCATGATTTTCATCTCAATGGATGAAGAAAAATATCTGAAAAATTTCAATGGTCATTCTTAATTTTTTTAAAAATAAAAATAACAAAGAAAACATTAACAAATTAGGAATAGAAAGAACTTCATCTACCTGATCAAGGGAATCTGTTAAGGAAAAGATAAAAGAAAAAGAGCTAGCCTCATACACAATCATGAAAGAGAAAAACAAAAATGACTGATTTACTCCACAACGTCAGAAATGAGTACAGAGCTTATCCCCACCACATTGAATTACCATTTTATTATAAGTGCTAGCCAGTAAAATAAGTCAAATGAGAGAACTAATAAAAGGCATATAGACTGGAGAGGAAGTAAAAATGTCTTTTTCATTTTTTGCAGAAAACAACCTCTTATATATAGATTATCCCAAAGAATTAAAAACAAACAAACCAAAAAAAGAAAACAATGTCTTAGAATCAAAGACAGAGTTACAAAAATCAAGTGCACTTCTACATACTGGCAATACATAATTCAAACATGAAATCAAGAAAACAATTCAATTCACAATAGAAGAAAAATTATAAAATACCTATGAATAAATTTAACAAAGGAAGTTCAAGGCTTGTAAACTTAGAACTACAACACATTGCTGATAGAGAATAAAGTTTTAATAAATGTTTGAGTTTATAAATAAATATTCTCAAGAGTCAACATTGCTAAGGTGCTAATTCTACTTCAAACTGATGTAAGAATTCAATGCAATTCTTACTGAAATGTCAAAATATTTTCCTTGAAAATAAAAATAAACTGGGCTTAAAATGCTTATGAAAATGAAAAGTACCTAAATAAGCCAAAACAATTTTGAAAGAGATCAAAATTGGAGGAATTACACTATCTTGTTTCAAAATCACTATAAATTTAAAGTAATCAGACAGTTGATATTGGGGCAAAGATAGGCACCTGAAAAATAAAAGCAAATCGAGAGAACTTTTCTCCACAAAAACTGCAAGTAACAATTACGTGTTAGTTAATATTGGGTTCTCATTCTTGAATGGTACAGAATTTTCACTTATTTTCCAAATCATAATGCTGTTATCTTTCTTCACTTAAATCTCTTCTCACTGACACGGACAGCACATCACTTCATCACCCGATGCATATTTT
>NW_006924004.1:7378-8092 GCF_000298275.1 Orycteropus afer afer
GTAGATTGTTAAATCAATAAAACTTTGAATATAGTGTTTACTCTGGTTGGAAAAGTTCAATGATAAGCCCTGGAAAACTAGGCATATTGGTTAAAGTATGTGACTCTTTCCCAGCTCTGGCCAACTGTCTGTGATTAAAACCATAAATTGAAACAATCTGCTGACACTCTGTCAGCATTCAAACAACCCCCCAACACACAGTGATTGTCTAATTTTGTACTCAAATACATTTCTCCTTCAATACTCCCTGAAGCAGTAGATTAGCAGAGTGGCCTTGAACTAAATCCTGTGGATTCTTTCAGTTCTTTTATATGAAAACAAGTTTCAGCATTTTAAAATTCCCATTCTAACTTCACTTGTATTTATATTTCTAAATCTGTGAATGAAGCAACCTTCACAACCTAATGCTGTCATTGTTATATTACTTAAATATTTGTCAAAATGCTGCCTATTAATAATTTCTTTGGTATTACAGATAATTTAGAGTTGGTATTTGGGAGTATTGTTTCTTGCTAATAAAATGTTCTGGATGAACAACCCATCAAATAACTTTATGATCCCAGGGATAAATTATTGTCTTAACATGTTCTCTTTCTCATATCTAAGGAGTGAACATAACTGGAAAGTCAGTAGAGTCAGTGGTGATTAATGAGTTCTACTATGTGGATAGGATAGAATTTATCATAATTACACAGTAAATAAATCTTATATATT
>NW_006924004.1:9337-16865 GCF_000298275.1 Orycteropus afer afer
AGTCGGATCTGACTCAATGGCAGTGATTTTGGTTTGGTTTGTATTATCTTCTAATACACTGTACTAAATATTTTGTTTATATTTATTTGTTTGAGTCCACCTCACTCAGCAAAATATAAGCAATATAAAAGCAGTTTTGAGGTCTATTTGTTTGCTGTTGCATATGTCTGGATGATGGTAGGTTTTCAAGAATACTTGCTGAATAAATTTAGGATGAAATAGGAATTCCATAGTTGGAGGAACAGAATGGGCTTAGAAAATTCTCAAATAGACTAGAACTGTCATTTGCTTTGATTTTAAATCACAACCCATCTAAGCTTCTTATGAAAAGAGAGGTCTTGTTATCTTTTATTTATTATGAGTGGTCAAGAAACTTCACATTTTTTTTTTTTTCTTTTTAGACATAACTTTTTCCTCCAGAATATGACTTAGCTGCATGAGAACATAAATTAAAAATCTTGTTTTAAAATCTATTTATTTATTTATTTGCCAAAAATCATCATAAATTTCTTGGCACAGAATTGTCATATTTATATAATTACTTCTTGCTTGTCACCTTTTGCTTATTCAAAAGTGATGCCCCTAGTTTTCTAAAGATCATACTACTCCTTAAGAAAATTATATTAAAATGTGTGAAAAATACAAGTAAAAGTGTAAACCAAAAATACAATTAAAATCAAGATAATTGTATGTAGAAGTATGTGATTTTCATCAGAGAGTATAAAATGTGATAATCATTGCTGACACCCTTCCCTGTTTTTATTCTCTTTTTTCATTATCTAGAACTAGAATATTGGACTAGACTCTAGATATACCTCATCTCAGAGATAAAGAGAAGGAACAGGCAATATATGAAGGCTAGAATGCAAAGATTTAGAAATGGATGTCCCAGCTTCTATCATTATTATTGTTTTGCATTCCAAAAATTCACCTTACAAGTTGTGTTATGATTATTTCCTCACATGCTCACCTTCTCCCCCAGCTAGACTCCCAAAGACATGGATCATACTTTACTCACATTCCTTTTCCAGATAATCTAAATGTCTTGCCAGTAGTTAATTCTTAGTGAATGAAAGATCTAAAGACTGGATGAAGTACTGAATGAACAGATAAATGAATACAGCAGTAACTTCCCTGTCCAGTGTTAGCACATAGGTATTATCTGTACGTGAGGAGGAAACAGGAAGCTGCTACAAAGTCCTCATAATTGTGTGCATACGGTACATTTTAGAGAGACTGCTAAATAAGATCAAGTTAGAGGCTGAATTTCCACAGAGGAAATAAAGAATTGAATCTCTAAGCTGTTGCCTTAGAGGTAGAAGATGGATTTTTATCAGGAAAAAGGAGAACAAGAGTAAGCAGTTTAATTTTTTTACCCTATTTGCAAGCAAAACTGTATCACTCTTTTGGACATATCCTTCATACTGTTCCTGGAGGGAGCAGAGACTGTATGCTTCCCTTTTCTTGGCAGTCCATGTATCAGACACCGGACTGTCTATGCCTACTGCCGAGAGAAAAATCAGCTTCAGGGTCCACAAACATTGCAAAGGCCGAGAGAATGTCTCCTCTCTTTGGTAACTATACCAAAAAAAGCAAACCCACTGCCATTGAGCCAGATCCAAATCATAGTGACCACTCCTTGCATTTCTGAGGCTTTATCACTATGGAAGTAGATTGTCCCATCTTCCTTCCAAGGAGTGGCTGGTGGATTTGAACCACCACCCTTCTGGTTAGCAGTAAAATGCCTTAGGCCCTGTCCTACCAGAGCTCCATTGGTAACGCTAAGCAATTGTTATTCACAACAGCCTAGCAAAGGATACTGTGTAGCCTTTAGGAAATGATCAGAAACATTCTTAAAGGGATTGCAGTGCTGACTTCTACTTTGAAAAGGATTACTGCCTATAAGTTTGGAAATACATCACTGTCAAGGAAGACCTAATGTGCATTGAATCATGAAATTTTGATGTCATATTTAGCATGGAGATTGCATATTAAACAAAAGATGGACAATTATTACTAACTCATTTTCCATATTTAGACATGTCAAACCATTATGAACATGGAGTGAAAAGTACTGACACTTTTTTATCTCAAAGTATTTTATAATAGTGCAATTTATTTTATCATTGGTCATCCAATCATTAATATCACAGATAAGTAACCCTTTGCTGAAGATAATTAAAAAAGAGTTGCAGCAGTACATCCACAGGGAACTGCTAGAAATTCAAGTTGGATTCAGGAAAGGATATTGAATGAGGGATATCACTGTTGATATCAGACAGATCATAGCTGAAAGCAGAGAATATAAAAAAAGATGTTTACCTGTGTTTTATTGACAATGCAAAACATTTGACTGTGTGGATCATAAAAAATATGCAAAACATTGCAATAAATAGGAATTTCTAAACATTTAATTGTTGATAAATATAAAACCTGTAAATAGACCAAGAGACAGTTGTTCTAACAGAAGGTGATAATTTGTGGCATAAAATCAAAAAAGATTCTTGTTGGGGGAGTATATTTTCACTATACTTATTCAAATTGTAAGCTGAAGAAATAAAGAAGCTGGAATATATGAAGAAGAATGTGGCATCAAGATTGGAGGAAGTCTCAATTAACAACCTGCAATATTTATATAACAACCTTGCTTGCTGAAAGTGAAGAGAACTTGAAGCATTTACTGATGAAAATCAAAGACTATAACCTTCAGTACAGATTACATTTCAACATAAAGAAAACAAAAATCTTCACAACTGGACCAATAAGTAACATCATGATAAATGGAGAAAAGATTGAAGTTGTCAAGGATTTCATTTTCCTTATATCCGCAATCAATGCCCATAGAAGCAACAGTCAAGAAATCAAATGGTATATGTGCATTGGGCCAATCTGCTGCAAAAGACCTCCTTAAAGTGTTCAAAAGCAAAGATGTCACTTTGAGGACTAAGGTGCCCTTGACCCAAGTCATGATATTTTCAGTTTCCTCACATACATGTTAAATCTGAGCAATAAATAAGGAAGACTGAAGAAAAATTGATACATTTGAATTATGGTGTTGGCAAAGAATATTGAATATACCATCACTGGCACAATGAACAATTCTGTCCTGGAAGAAGTATGAAGTCAGAATCCTCCTTGGAAGTGAGGATGACACGACTTCAGATCATGAACATTGGAAATGTCATCCAGAGGGACCAACCAACAAAACCAAACTCACTGCCATCGAGTTGGATCCGACTCATAATGACCCCTCCTTGGATTTCCGAGGAGGTTTCACTCTGGAAGTAGGTTCCCCAACCTTCCTTCTGAGGAATGGCTGGTGGGTTTGAACCCCAGCCTTCTGATTAGCAGTCAAATGTTTTAGCAGGATATCATGTTTGGCAAATAAAAGGATCAGTGAAAAAGAAGAAGACTTTCAATGAGATAGATTGACACAATGGCTGCAATAATTGGCTCAAACATAGCAGTGACTGTGAGGATGATGGCACAAGACCAGGTAGCATTTCATTCATTTCATTTCACTGCACATAGTGTCACTTAGGAGCTGGAATCTACTTGAGGGAACCTAACAACAATCTGTTTTAAATGGCAAAGCCACAATGACCTTATATGTTTCATTATTCAAAATAGATGCTAATTTAAATATTAAATTATTTATAATCCACATATTTAACAGTACATAGAAATATATTACCTGTGAAAATAGCATGGGTTAGTTCATACTCTTAAAAATCAGCTGGTGATATTTATTCAGAGTGACATTTTTCTGTACTAAAATAAGAGGACAAATATTCATGAATCAAATCCATCCTTCAATCTCTAGGAAGACCAGACCATAATGCAACTTAATTATATTTTCCTTTTGGAGCAAGTGTCTCAGAAGCCAGCTCCTCTTGACTGTTATGATGGTAGCAAAGGTGACAGACTCTTCTTAATACTCTTAAATATCACCTTTTACCCTATACTTTTATGTTGTTGTTGTTATTGTTTTTGGTAAATTGAAAGTATTGATAGTTACCACAGTCCACTGTCATCTAGAACTGAAAGAAATCTCTACATCCATAAACTTCTATCACTTATTTTTCTTCTGCTGATATACTGGGCAAGACAAGAGAGAAACAGAGCAAGTAGTCAACCTAGTGAGAATTTGACTCCAAAAAAAAAAGGAAAGAAACTCTCACTGCCATTAAGCTGATTCTGACTCATAGTGACTTCCATTGGGTTTCCAAGGCTGTAAGTCTTTACAGAAGCATATTGTCTCATCTTTCTTCCACAGAGCTGCTGATGGGTTCAGAACCACCAACTTTTGGGTTAGCAGTGCAATGCCTTAACCACTACACCTCCAGAGCTCCTATATTTGACGGGTGGAATGAAAAACTACTACTTGAATGGTCAACTCATATAAAAACATACTTTAAATAAAATATGTGACATATTATTTTTGATATCATGTAGTTTGAAAGGAATGATATAATAAACAATATAGATTTCTTCTTTCTAATTTTATACATCTGAGAAGCAATAATTAGTTGACTAACAAGTGTATTAAAATATATGAACATGAAACACATTTCCTTTATCAAATAGGAAATGAGGTTATATTTTTCAAGGTCAAGCTGTAGGTATTTTTATGGATTATTTTGTAGACAATAAATAATCATAAAAGACTTGACACCTGCTGTAATATTTTTTTTTAGTTTATGTGTAAGTAGCAGTTGTACCAAGAATTGATGTATTGATGTTTCTTTTGCTACTTTGTTGTATAATATTGGATAATACATTCAAACTCTAGGAAAAATAAACTTAGGGAGGGCAAAGAGATTAATAAGAATGAATCTAACTTAGAATGGCTTCATCTAGCATTTTACCTGTAGGAGAATATCAATAAATGTTTTAAAAATTTGAATAATTTCTCTGTTTATTTTACTTTCCATTTTCTTTTAGTAATAATGATCATTTATATATTTGTGTTTTTGCAGCATTGATCTTTTTTTTTTATTTCACAAAGGCGATATTCATTTTCTACCAAGTGTCACTGAGTAAAGAATATAAAATGTGGCATATATAAAAATGGAGCTATAAGTAAGACAGAAACATAGGCAATGTGGTATGCCAACCCTAAAAAAAACAAAGAGCTATTGACGGCTGTAGAGAAAACAGGCAGCCTTAACCTGGTACTAGTCATAATTTGTTTTCAGATATATTATTTTCATGTTTTGTATTTAATGAAGGAACTTATTACTTTTTTTATTACTCTTTTGAAATATAAACTCTGGGTCTCTTTTCATTTCTTTAGCCTCTTAGCCACAATAGAATCACTAACCATTGAGGGGTCATGTTACCAGTTTAGATTGTGTTTAAAATGAGTGTTTAGTAGGCCAGGTGGAGATTTCACAGTAATTGTGTTGGGATGTCTCCCACCTGATGGGCTGTTCTCTTTCTGACTGATTTTGTTAGAAAATGTTATTTGCTGGCTACCCCTTCTGCCCAGAAAGTTTTTGCATTGGCTCATGTTACTTAATACTGATACATTTAAATACTATCTGCAGCATGCAATGGTGCTAAAATGACTGGCTCCGGTTTGAAAAACGGAGTTTGTTGTTCATATAAATGTTAGATCCCAGCAAATAGTTCCAAGTAGCCAATCTCATTTCTGGTCCCAAATCAGCAGTAGGACTTTAATTATTTTAAAGAAAGTTCATTTTGATACAAGAGGAATTGTATTACTTACCCTAAAGATCAGCTTTGTCCTTTTATTTAATCACCTGCCTTCTGGTGGCATAGTGCCTAAAGCATTTGACTGCTAACCAGAAGGCTGGAGGTTCAAACCCACCAGCCACTCCTTGGAAGGAAGCTTGAGCAATCTACTTCCACAGTGATAAGCCACAGAAACCCAAGGAGGGGTTGCTTTGAGTCGGGGTCAACTCGAGGGCACATAACAACAACATAGTGGTTAAGGCATTTGGTTGTTCACCAAAATATTGATAGTTGGAACCCATCAGCTACTCCGGCGGGAGGAAGATGAAGCAGTCTCTTTCCCTAAAGATTTATGGCCTTGGAAACCCAATGGGGGTCACTATGGGCTGAAATCCACTGGATAACAGTGAGTTATTATTATTATTATTATTATTTTCCTGTAATTGTGTTTACAACTACTTTCTCTGACCCGTGCTTGCCATTCTTACCATATCCAAGCTATTTGTGGAAGAGGCTCATTAGGAACTACCATATAAGATTAAAATAGTGGCAAACTTGAAATTATTTGTGGTATTTTTCTAATTTTATTATATTTCAATTGTACAAAACATGCAATCGCTGAAACTGCGTGTTACCACGTAACCATCATTGTTTTAACATTTAATAAGGATAAGCAGAGTGAGTGAAATATTCAGCTACCTGAAAATGATTGTTTTGTTTTCAAATCAAAAATCAATTTCTTACTAGAGTATTCTTTTATAAGAACTCTGCAAACCTCTTCTTAAAGAGAAACCAGATGTCCTACTATCAGGGCAAGAATGTTTTCCTTAGTTTAAGAAGTTTGTGTTTCAGTTCTTTAAGAACGTAGTATCTATCTGTTAACAACATGCATGTGTGTTTTTACTATTTGGTTTTGTTTCATAGAGTAAAAAGCAAAAAGAAAAGGAGTACATAACCAAGGTCACGTGGCCACAATTGCTGAAAACCCATCCCTTCATCATTGTTAAATATTGTGTGTGTGTATATATCCACATGTATGTGTGTGTTTTTTGTGTATGTGTAGGGACGGGTAGATTTATGTGCCTGTGTGAGTTTGTGGGTATGAGGGGTAGATATAGGGAATTTTCTGTAGATAATAAGCCCTGTGATAAAAACTCCAGCATTAATATCAAATATGAAACTTGTAAGACTACTATTTTAGGTTCTAGCAAATTATCATCACCAACATTTAAGAGAAGTGGAGAGGTCTGCCTGCTGCACCAGGAAATGGGGCATGAGGTTGGAATGGGAAGGGGTACATTGTTAAAATTTAAACTATTCTTTATGCTTAATGAAATAAGATATGCCTGACTTCCTTGTAGACACTTTCCTCATCAATTTTTCCTGAAACTGTCGGGCATAATAGATACTGTGTAATTTGTAAGTGTATGTAAGTATACTTTTTGAAGTTTGAGTTTGGGGATTCTAACCTATTATTTCAAAGGATCCTCCATTACACTAAATTCAATCAGTTCTGCTGAAATTCTTAAACTCATTCTGTTTTTAGGTTTCAAAGTTTGAATAGCTACATGAGGACATATAGAAATGTCCCTGATAAAATTTTTCTAGTTTGATTACTATACAACAAAACAAAATGTATGTTTCAATAAAGCAAATTAATTTAACTCAAAATTTTTGTAAAATTCTCTTTACTTAAACATTTGCAGCTTTTCTTAAGAATGTTTTTATTAGCACTCTCGTGTGCTTGTATTTCGTCCACCCACACAGCTCCTTAAGATTTAGTGAGCTTCCAAATAACTAAAACTACAGTGAGTTTTGAAGTTGTTTTTTT
>NW_006924005.1:0-524 GCF_000298275.1 Orycteropus afer afer
GAGGACATTATGCTGAGTGAAATAAGTCAGTCACAGAAGGACAAATATAGTATTAGTTCATTGCTGTGGATGGTCAAGGAAAGGTTTATATAGGAGGGAAACTTTCTTTGTTGGTTGCCAGGGTTGGGAGGGGAGGGGAGGAAACACTGTAAAAAAATGCATTGACCCATGTTACTTTGTTTCGTGTATTGAAATATTGTACATTAAAAATAAATCAATAAATAAAAATGCTGTTATGATCATTTGTGTACAAATTTTGTGTGGATGTATGTTTTCATTTCCCTTGAGTAGATATCTAGAGAAATGACTAGGATAAATGGAAACTTTATGTTTAACATTTTGAGGAACTGCCAAATTATTTTTCACAGTGGCTGCAACATTTTACATTCCTTCCAGTAATATATGAGGGTGTTACTTTCACTATATTGATGCCACCAAGTGTCATTTTCTGTCTTTTTGTTGCTATTCTAGTAGATGTAAGGGTTATTTCTTTGTGGTTTTGATTGTATTTTCATAGTAGTTAA
>NW_006924005.1:3264-4770 GCF_000298275.1 Orycteropus afer afer
TTTCCCATCTAATCTTTTGGTTCTCTTGTCATTTTGATCCTATATAACTAAAAAGCCAAACTCACTGCTGTCAAGTTGGTTCCAATTCATAGCGACTCTTCCTTGGATTTCCAAGGTGGTATCTCTATGGAAGTATATTGTCCAGTCTTCCTTCTGAGGAGTGGCTGGTGGGTTTGAACTACCAGCCTTCTGGTTGACCGTCAAATACCTTAGGCACTACGCCACCACCGCTCCCTTGGTCCTATACAGGTAGTTCTTAAACGAGCATAGTGCTCAGTGCAGACATTGTTTATGAATTGAACTATTGTTTGGCTTAAAGAAAATTTCAGGGGATATTTTTGGTTTAATGTTTGAAAATTATCTCAAGGGAATAGTTTTGGGGGTTCATCCAGCCTCCTTGACTAGAAATTCTGGATTCCATGAAAATTTTGAATTCTGTCCTGCACCGCCCCCCTCCTCAATTTGATCAGAGTTCTTCTATAGAATCTTTGACCAAAATAGTCAGCAATGGTAGCTTGACACTAACCCATTCTTCTGGTCTCATGGCAAAAGTTGTTCATGGAGGAGATTAACTACACATTCCATTTCTTCCTCCTATTCCTAACTCTGACTCTCCTTACTCTGTTGCTCCAAATAGAAACCAATTTTCCTTCCTTGGATGTTACTTGAAAGTTTTTTTCCCCCCTAATGGTAAAGGTTGCACAGCTGATTAATGTATTTGATGTCATTAAATTGTAAACCTGTAAAATGCCAAATTGGCAAAACTTATATAATAATATATTTACAACAATAACAACAAAAGAGCAGCTGCTGATGCTGATTATGTATAACCAGCCACCTAATGGGAGTTTTTGGTATCTTGATTTGAAGTTTTAGGGTCATGGTTTCATGATATATCTCAGTTAAATGGCCTAATATCTTGTATAGAACTTCTATTTTATCTCTTAGTGCATTGCATGATGCCTGGGTTCTTGAAAGCTTGCAAGTGGCAATTCAAGGTAAAACAATTAATATTTTATATTTCAGTATATTTAATCCATTATTTTCTTTTATCTGCTTACTTTGTTTTAATTTCCTTAATATTTTTCCTACTTTCCTAAGGTGAAAGTTAGGTAATTGATTTGGGATCTTTCTTCTTTTTGAACATGGGTTTTTGCAGTTATAAATTTCCCTCTAACACTACTTTATCTGCATCTCATGATTTTTAATATAGCTTTAAACATTTTTTATATAACTTAAATTATTTTGTAATTTCATTTGTGATTTATTCTTTGATAGTTTTAGCTATTTAGTAGTTCTACATATTTCTGAATTTCCAAATACTTCCTGTTGCTGATTTATAATTGAAATCCCTTGTGGTTGAAGGACAATTTTTTTAATAATTCCAATCATTTTAGTCTACTGAGATTTAGTTTATGGCCTAGCATATGTTTTATCTTGTAGAATGTTCCACATGGACTTTAGAAGAATGTGTATTCTGCTATTGCTAGGTTTAGTGTTCTTTAG
>NW_006924005.1:6385-7830 GCF_000298275.1 Orycteropus afer afer
GAGGGTATGATATTGGATGTGTTTTGAAGCACTTAGAAAATTTATGACAGAGCCCTGTTGGCACAAATGTTTATGCACTTGGCTACTAACTGAAAGTTTGCTGGTTCAAACCTACTCAGTGGCTCTGTGGGAGAAAGACCTGGCAATCTGCTCCAGCCTAGAAAACCTGATGAGAGAGTTCTACTTTGTCATGTGAGAATGCTATGAGTGTAAATTGATTTGACAACACCCAGCAACAGATTTGGTAAAGATACACCATTTCTTTACCTTTTCTTCTACAAGTTGGTGGGATAGGGCTTCATTTGTTTCTCAGTGGGATTGACAGGTTGGACTAGAGAAGACACCTTTGTGACTGACTGGTGGAAGTGGAAAGGCAGTGTAGGTTATTGCTGCCACCCAATAAGGAGTGCCTATAAGAATTCTTCTTCCAAGATGGGAAAAGAAGCACTGAGAGTGCAGTCAGTGGAGGGCTGAGAAAATTAACCAAAAGGAAATTTTCTTCTTTCCATTCTTTATCTACTATCCTCATAAGTTTAACATTCTTATTCCTCAACCTAAAATGGATCATTTAATGACATTTTTCCCAAGCAATGCGTTTAGTTTCACATGCTGAAAAATCATTCCTTCCCAAATGGCAGTTCATACCTTTAATATCCTACTCAGAGCCCAGAGATAGGCAATAATTTCCCAGAACACATACACACAATGCTTGGGTTCTCCGGGGGCTTTCAAAACAGCCTGGAATTAAGTGGTAGGATATATACTAGTTGCCATGGAGTATATTTTGACTGAAGGTGACCCCATGTGTGTCAGAGTAGAATTGTGCTCCTTAAGATTTTTAAGGGTTGAATTTTTGTGTATGTGATTTGGGTGAAATTTTACAGAGCAAATTGATTTTCCATTCAACAATCCATATACATTCTGTTTTGTAACATTTACTGCAATTCCCACATTTGTCCTTGGACCCACTCCTTCCCTTCATTCTTCCTTCTGATCCCCTGACACTTTCTTACCTCTACCCCTCGGAAAATGCTGTCCTCTTGATCTCATATGTGTGATAGTTCTAATAAGTGCATACCCTCCTGACATCACTGATAACCTTATAGGTCTGTCTATCCTTTGGCTACCAGTTGAGTCACAGGAGTAAAGTTCAGTTCCTAATCTGAAGGGTGTCTAAGGGCCATAGTTTCAGGGGTTCCACTAGTCTTCATCAGACTAGTTAGCCTTGTCTTTTTTATGATTTTAAGTTTTATTCAACATCCCCCCCAACACACACAATCTGACATCTCTTATTGTGATCTCCTTCAGAGCAGTCAGCAGTGGTAACTAGGCACCATCTAGTTCTTCTGGTCTCAGTGTCATGGAGGCTGGGGTTCATGTACTGTATTAGTCCTTTGGACTAAATTTTTCCTGTGCATTTGATTTTTTTCTCTCTTTTGTGCTCT
>NW_006924005.1:9365-11486 GCF_000298275.1 Orycteropus afer afer
TCATAATGATCCTATGTACAATAACTACAACACTGCCCAGTCCTGAGCAATCCTGACAGTCCTTGCTATGTTTGACCCCATTGTTGCTTGTACTGTGTTAATCCATTTCAGTGAGGAAAATGTTATGAACATTTATTTTTAATGTTTTTTCAAAATAAAGGAAAAATTAAATTTGTCCTATATAACCACATATGCAAAGGGTGTTAATATATTAAACACATTCAGTATAATTAATACAACTTTATGTAATTGGTGCCAGGGGAGAAGGAGGTGCCATCTTCTGACCTCCTCTAACCCCACAAGAGGAAGTCAGAATCACCATCAATAGCACAAGGCCTATTCCTGTGAGGTCAGACATGCTGCTTCCCTCCAGCCCTTTCATCAACCCTGACACCGACCGTTCCTCCCGCAGCACCCACCACCTCTCTGCTGGGTTGCAATGGCCACACAGAGCTCACAGATTACCAGGTTTATTAGGGAGGCACAAGGCTACAATTCAATTTCAGGAACAATGCTCAGTCTCTCTCAGCCTGCCATCTCTCAGTCAACAGTATCTCTCAGTCTCTCTCGCAGCAGTGCATGTCTCTTGGTGTCTCTTTCTCAGCAGTGCATGTCTCTCAGAAGCATATTTCTCTCAGCAGCATGTCTTTCTTAGCCAGCAGTCAGAGAGACCTCTGAAGGGTTCCTTTTGAGCCTGGCAGAGTGACCACTAACCAAGCCCAGCATCAGAATTCTGTACACCTGAGAGAGCAAACTTCCCAGAAAATTTGTGCTGCTCCCAACAGAAATACCCAAGGTGGATAACTTTAATAATCAGGAGCTACTCAGTCGCTCACAGCAAATTCCACCATGAAGTTTACAAGTTTACAAAGACTTATGGCTAGAAAAGCCACACTATGTAATTTACTACAACTGTGCTAATCCATTTCAGTGAAGAAAATATCATGAACATTTATTTTTAATATTTTTTAAAAATAAAGGGAAAATTAAATTTGTCCCATATAACCACATATGCAAAGGGTGCTTATTTATTAAACACATTCAGTATAATTAACACAATTTTATTTAGTTGGTGAGACTTCATTCACTAGCTAAAAACTATATATACACTTATTTCTTATATACACTGATTATTTTTCACCAGGAAATATTACAACACACAATTAATGACCTTGGACAGCATTATTGGGCTTGATATTTCCAGTCCTGCTTGATCCTAAGGGCAATCATTAAAATATTATTATCCTGCATGACCAATGTTATGTTTGATTTCCTTAACTTTTGGCACACTTAACAATGCCAAATGGAAACTCAAATTGTTCCTATTAAAAGTGTAAGAACTTATAATTCTCCTGCCTTTGTATTTAATGCAATGATTTATCAGACAAGTGTAATCAGAGATTTTCTGAGGAAATTCTGCATTAACAACAATTGAATTTGAAGTCTGAGCTGGCCAGCATTGATTTTTCACATTTATTTTGTGTTTCTGGAGGTTGGCATTAAGGTTCTTGAAATTCTCCTCTGTGCTTTGTAAGGATGAAGGTCACTTTGGAGTTGGTCATTCCTCTGTTTATAAGTGATTGACAAGATGTGAAAAAGACTAGGAATTAGGCTTCTGGGTCACAAATGTCACCATCATGAAGTAGGGAGAATGAATAATGCAGCAGCATTCTCAACTTGCTAAAAAATAAAAAGACATTACAGTGGATTGATTGTACAATAATCATGTTTGCTTTAATTTTTTCCCTACTATATATAATTTCCAAAGCATTTTTTCCAGATGCAAAAATAATAAAAATACAATGTGTATTTTGTTTTCTTTTAATAAGAAAATACTTAAAATGATACAAGGCTTTTTGATACTTTCAGATTTTCCTTAAAATATTTTGGATTTTTATGGTGCTGATATAAATTCAAAATAACCTAACAATGTTTAAACCATCTGCTTCATTTTCTCAACCAGTGTCTGCCTGCAAACAATGAAGAAGATACACATTGAACTTTAACATCAAAGAGGGTATAGTGAATTTTGGAGGCAAATTCTTCCAAACTCTGGTAAATATGAAAACAATGGCACAGATTTATTCAACGTGAACTCCTACTGAAATTGATTTCCCTGTA
>NW_006924005.1:12441-13177 GCF_000298275.1 Orycteropus afer afer
AAACCCACCAGTCACTCCTCAGAAGAAAGGCTGGGCAATCTATTTCCTTAGAGATACTGCCTTGGAAACCCAAGGAGGGGTCGCTATGAGTTGGATCTGACTCGATGACAGTGAGTTTGGGTTTTTTTGGTTTATGATAAGCATTTACATTTTTTAGGAATGAACATTAAAAACATTGTTATAATACAATGATTAAATATTAAATAATTCATTTTCTTATCTAAAGGAGCCCTGGTGGTACAGTGGTTAAAGTGCTCAGCTGATAAAGAACCCAAACTGCTCCACAAGATAAAGATTTGGCATTCTGCTTCTGTAACCTTACGTGGAAACCTTACATGGTGGGGAAGTTCAACTGTGTCTTATAGAGTCACTATCATTGGAATGACTCAACAGCAGTGTTTATTTTAGTTATTTACTTATTTTAAATACCTAAATCACTCAAACAAACTTTATAATCTTTATTCAGCTGTTTATGGCAACCCTGTAATGCACACATTATTTCTGCATTCAATTTTGAATTGAACTCATTGAAGTTATCACATTCATAAAAATGATTGTGTGTGTGTGCACTTGCATATGTTTATGCACACAAGAGTTTATTAATTTCTGTATCTGAAAAAACTCAGATCATACACATACAGTAGGCAGCATAGACTTTTAACATTTTGTAACAACTGGATATTTCTACTTTTTTTCTCCAAAAGAGGGGAGAGGTTGGGAAATTAAATATTCTGAT
>NW_006924005.1:14202-15596 GCF_000298275.1 Orycteropus afer afer
AAAAAAAGAATAAAAAAAAGGTGACATGAACATCTGCCTAGTAATTTGACTAATTTTCCTTTTCCGGTAAATTACCTGGTGAGAAATTTTAAATCTTTGAATGTTTTCATTCTGCAAAGTAAATTTTCTTGAACAAAGTTTCTCACACAGTAATTCTTTCTTTTTGATGTTGAACTTCCATTACTCTAATGGGAAGATGAGTGATTTAACTTTTCTCTGTTTTATAGTTGTAGATGAAAAGTTCCATTTTATATACATTTTATTTCTATTTATTTGTAATACTGCATTTTAGAGCTTTTTTAAGTTTTATGAAAAACTGCTTATCAATTTAATGACAAATATAAATTGCAAATGTTAAAAGAAAAATTGGACACACACATTATAAGATATATTTTTCACTTGGTTGCATAGAAATTTAAAGTTTTCAATCAATGAATTTATGTCCCATTTTTAGGGGATGCAAGTATTTAAATAGTGTTTTTAGTAGATTTATATTCTACCTTTCCTCAACTGAAGCCTAGCTGCCGAAAGATTGCCCTTCTGTTTTCAGAGGGTATGTAGGCTAGGACCAACAAAGAATTAGGAGAATAGGGGTCTGTGCTGTCACCATGATGCCCTCACACTACTTTTTACAGCAGGAAATGGATTTAGGAATACTCATCCACAGAGGTGTAGGGTGAACTTATGAAACTTGATGTGGTAGAGGCAGATTTGGAATTCCTGCGGGAGCTGCTGTTGAAGTTTGGGTCTCTTGGCATCACTCTCTTCTTCTGACTGGATTTGGAGTTGTCTGCATCACTGGGGTCAAACACCACTGTCATAGACTCCATCCTGGTCACAGTGTACAGGCTGCTTTGCCGGGTTGGGTGAAACCTGGTGGTCTTGAGCTCCAGCTCATCATAGCTAGAAACTTCGATAAAAGGACACCAGCGAAATGCTCTCTTGAAACCAGCTCGAAATCTGAGAAGCAGGTCACAAGGAGGAAAAGACATATTTTAAGTGGAAATTTTCTTCAGTTGCCATAGAAAACCCCAATTAAGGCAGTTCCACCAGCTCAGGCTTGAAATTTGATTTTCTAATCAAATGCTTAGAATGTATCCAGTAATATTGTCATTAGTCTTCTAAGCTTTTCTTGCTTGAAATTGAATCTTAATTTCCCATCAGCAAGAAACAAGTCACAGAACAGTAAAAGCAAACGTCAGGTACTCAATCTGCCAAAGAAACTATGCATATTTCTGCTGTGATTTTATACTTTGACATAAGCATAACTGAATTAGGCTTGCTAGTTACGACACTTAAAAAATGACATATTTCTAAATAGCTTCTTCCAGAAATGATTACACATTTTTAAATTGAAGTCTTATTTAATGTTATAATTAATTGCTAATCTTCAC
>NW_006924005.1:15956-17108 GCF_000298275.1 Orycteropus afer afer
ACTCCTATATATTTTTTTAACTTAACTCCAAACCAGTTTCCCTTGGCAGCCCCAATTTCTTTAGAATCCTTCTTTACTGAGGCTGCAATCTCTCACCCCACCAAATTGTGCAGGCAGGAGGACTAGAATTCCCTTTTTTCTTACTACAGCTGCCTACTATCCTCATAGCAACATCTTCTAATTGGGAAACTATTTACAGAACATCATTTTTAAATAGCGTCCACTCACTTACCCATCATCTCTCCATCTTGTAGAAATTATCTATGCATATCTAGGACATGCTTTCATTTCTTTGACTACTTGAGCATTTTCCTACCTTAGTCCTTCAATTACGAGTACATTTCTTTCTCTTTTTTTGTTTTAACTTTTGGTGAATACATTTCTGAAGAGTTTGCATGGAGCCTTTAGTCCATATAAAAATTACTCCATTTGAACCTTTAAGAACATTATTTTGAGGATGTAATTATTAAGGTAGGATATTTTCTAAGTAGTAGGGGCCTAAAATCAATCTCTGTGCTCCTTTCAATTCATTAAAAAATTTCCTTTCCTTTTGTATTTCCACTTTGCACCAAGACACTAGAACATTATATGCTTCCACACAAAGGCAGGAGTGACAAGATATTTGTATTTAGTAATTTTGATTTTACCTCTTATTCAGACAGCAGTAGATAATGGGGTTGTACATAGTTGAACTCATTGCCAGCCAAAAACTAGCCAGGTAGACCTGCTGGATGTATTTCCACCTATTTAGTTGTTGATAGATTGCAGTGAGGATGAAGTAAATATGATAGGGCAGCCAGCAGATAGCAAATGTCACCACGACAACAATCATCATTTTAACAACCTAGAAAGAAATAAAGAGGTAATTCTTAGTAAATTTAAAAGTCATTAAATATAAAAAGTCCAATAGCTTCCCATAAATCATATTTTTCTATCAGTAGAGTTAAATACATAGCATAGTTAAATATATAGAATAGTCAATGTATTAAAAATCAGTGAGCTGATATAAAGACAAAGCCTCTGGTAAGTCTTGAGAAAGCTTGCTTTTATCATCGTTTCATTTCTAACCAACCTTGGTGAGTGGGTGGCACTAACCTGGTCATAAGCAAATATATTTTACCTCGTCTGAAGAAAATCAGTGTTTACAAATAC
>NW_006924006.1:0-1163 GCF_000298275.1 Orycteropus afer afer
CACTTCGCCAAAGAGGATATTCAGGTTGCCAACAAACACATGAAGAAATGGTTATAATCATTAGCCATTAGAGAGATGCAAATCAAAACAATGAGATACCATCTTGCCCCAGCTCTGGTAGCAAAGTTCAACAAGACAGAAAATAACAAATGCTGGTGAGGATGTGGAGATTCCCTAACAAGTTAGAATTAGAAATACCATTTGACCCGGCCATTCCATTACTCGGTATATATCCTAAAGAAGTGAGAGCCAGGACAAGAACAGATATACACATACCCAAGTTCATCTCAGCATTATTTACAGTAGCAAAAAGATGGAAACAAACTAGGTGCCCATCAACAGAAGAATGGATAACCAAACTATGGTACATACACACGATGGAATACTATGCAACCCTAAAGAATAACATAGAATCTGCAAAACACCACATAATGTGGATGAACTTGGATGATATTATGCTGAGTGAAATAAGTCAATCACAGAAGGACAAATATTTTATTAGTTCATTAGTGTAAAAAGTCAAGGAAAGATTTCTATATGGAAGGAAATTTTCTTTGCTGGTCACTAGGGGTGAACGATGTTGAAGAGGATATTTCCAGTGGTCTAGAGATGTCTGAGAATGATAGGGAAAAAAGAAAGGGAGAAAGTACTTTATATTCTAAAATGGGTAAAAGCAATGTGTTCATACACTCCTGGAAAGGTTTGTAAGGAGGCAGTCAAGTGACTTCTACTACCTTAACTTTTACCCCAGCCCCTACATATGCAGATCCTGGAAGCTCTGAACCATGACCCTTGGTCTAGTCTAAAGAGTACCATAGCTTTTTCCAACCCTCCCACAACTCCAGGAGCTCCAAGAGAATGCCTAGAAGATTCAAGGTAATCATAAAGAAGAGAGATTCTTATATCATTCAAGAGGACTTATTTTGTGGCAGACTTGATGGGCCCTCAGTTCTTTGAAGAGAAGAAATAATACTCTGGACTGAGTATTGATTCAGCTACAAATAGAGTGTTGAGGGACCCTACAAAGAACTGACAAATTATATCCATTAAAGATCCAATATTATGTCCACACAGTGGACATAATAGGAGAAATTCCAATACTCAACCAGGGGAGAACTACACCACCTTCATTTAAGTAAGAGAGATTTACCCTTCTTTCCCCA
>NW_006924006.1:4768-6239 GCF_000298275.1 Orycteropus afer afer
ATGTTTGGTCAATTTCAGACTGTAGAAATTGAAAAATCTTCAATTTCCTTGTCTTTGGCTTTGGTGGTTGGTGCATAAATTTGAATAATAGTCATATTAATGGGTCTTCCTTGTAGGCATATGGATATTATCCTATCAGTGACAGCACTGTACTTCAGTGCTTAAACATCTTAAAACATCCTTTGTGCTGATAAATGCCACACCATTCCTCTTCAAACTGTCATTCCTGGCATAGTAGATCATATGGTTGTCTGATTCAAAATGGCCAAAACCAGTCCATTTCAGCCCACCAATGCCTAGGCAGGCTATCAATTTTTATGCATTCCATTTCATTTTTGACAACTTCCAATTTTCCTAGATTCATACTTAGTACATTCCATGTTCCGACGATTAATGGATGTTTGTAGCTGTTTCTCTCTAATTTGGGTGGTGCCATGTCAGCAAATGGAGGTCTCGAAGGCCTTACCTTATCCATATGAGTAAGGCTGGTTTTATTCTGATGATGCAGCTCTTTCCCAGTCCTATATTGAGAGCCTTCTAACCTAAGTGACTCATCCTCCTCCTCTGTATTGGACAATGTTTCAGACTATTCATAACGTTGCACAATAATGCATCAGTGTTTCTCTGCTATTCATAAGGTTCCCCTGGCCAATTCTTTGAGAAGTGGATGGCTTCTTCCTTCTTCCATGTCTGTCTCAGTCTGCAAGCCAGGCTGATAACTGTGCACCATGTGTACCCCACTGGGTTTTAAACACCAGTGGCACAGCCTCAAGACTCACAGCAACATGTCACCACAGTAGGACAAACCAACAGACAACTTTGTCTCCTTTAGGTGTTGGAAACTTCTCCAACCTCCCCTTACCTGGATCCCTCTGTGTGACTCCTCGCTCTGTCCCAGTCCCCCTGGCCTTTTACTCTTCTTCCTCCTGCTTTCCTGCCTTGCTGCTTGTGGGGTGTGGCCTGGGTTCTTTCTCCTCACTTGGATCCCTGCAGCTGACTCCAAATTAAATTGGATAAACAAGTGGAAGTTTAAAGTGGATTGCAGTGGACTGCTGATCCCTGAAAGAGTGTGGGAATCTATGAGATCTGCTTGAGATGTTTTTAAGAGGCAGGAAATGGTTATCAGACATAGCAGAATCAAAGACAATTATCATAGAGAAAAAGTGTTATTTAAATTGAAATCATTCAAGAACTAGTTGCGTTTCATTTCTCTAAAGATGTGAGGTTTTTTTATTTTTTTTTTTGCTAAATTTTACTGTAGAGGAATGATTAAGTTCAAAATATGTCCTAATAAACAAGATACGCTAACTGAAGGAAAGTTTTTCTATTTACTGAAGATTTTGGTCAATGATGTAGCATTATTTTTTTCTTTTAAAATATTTAGTTGTCTTAACATAGAAGAAAGCATAACCATGACATACCACTGAGTGAAGGAGAAAAAATCAATACCACTGAGTGGAAAAGAGAAAGT
>NW_006924006.1:6664-8046 GCF_000298275.1 Orycteropus afer afer
TGTGTCTGTTTGTGTGTATTTAAGCAGGAAAACAAACTCAATGGAATAGATTCATCAGGAAGGCAATGATCTCTTTTCTGCATCTAAGTCTTTTCAGACATCAGGGAACATGTCATGATTTCACAATTGCTAGAGACATCAATTAAAATGGGCCATGTTGAGCATATGAATGCAATTCTTATAAGGAAATGTGCCTGATATTTTAGTAACTCACACTGCTTCTTGCTTCCTGCTTACATTGTATTTCATATAGTTAGTGTAGTAGTTGGAAACTTTGTAAAGTGGCTAATTTGAAATTCCCTATTTTTAAACATGAGCATCAAATCTGTGATCTCCCTGGGTGGCATTAGATATATAAGTGTTTTTCCAGACAGTCCAGAAGTGTATCTACACTGGAAATGTGTCAGTACAAAGTATTAATAAGGTGGTTGTACAACTGGGAATTCATTTTGCTGGGTGTTTCTGTTGTTACGTTCCAGAATACTAAAATGGATTTCTAAAAGCAGTTCATGGTAATTTCTTCTCTGTATACTTGTATGTATGTATACTCTTGTATACAATGTATGTTTATCTTTCTGTGAGTGTTAATATGGGACCTTGTCCAAAATTAGGGCTTCTCAGTATCTTCAGAATCTGTAGAGGTGCCCTGAGACCACTGTTGTGGAACGATGAATGGTCATGATGGAAGAGGGGACATTTGTCCCTTACTTCAGCTTTTATTGGGGTATCTCCAATTTCCTTAATTCTACATATTGAAATTTTTTAAAACAGTGGATAAAAAGGGGTTAAATTATCTAAACTTTTTGAACGTCATGGTTTTGAACTCAGAATTTTACTCATGAAAGGAAATGTGACAGTCTTACCAAACAACTACATTTCATGAATGTGAAAGCAATTCATTGTTGTTAATATTTTGTTTTTACATAAGAGCTTTTCGTAAAACTTGAATTATATCTCACACTCCAAAAAATTGAACTTTAAAATATGTAATTCAGTGGCATTTAATATATTCACAAAACTGTGCCATGGTTACTACTATTATTTCCGTATCACTGTCATCACCCCCAAAACAAACTCCACATGTTTTAGCAGTCACTCTCCATTCTTTCTTTTCCCAAGCCCAGGCAACCACTAATTTGCTTTCTGTCTCTATGCATTTGCCTACATTAGATGTTTCATATAAAGGGAATCATATAATATGTGGCCATCTGTGTCTCATTCTTTCATACAGCATAATGTTTTCAAGATTCATTCATGCTTGTCTGTTTTTTAATGAACTCTGGTCATGTAATGGTTAAGGCATTTGGCTGCTTACCAAAAGGTTGGTGGTTCAAACCAACCAGTCACTCCATGGAAGAAAAATAAGGCAGTCTGCTTTTGTA
>NW_006924006.1:9876-10528 GCF_000298275.1 Orycteropus afer afer
TATGACTTTTAGCTTCAAGAAGCATGATGTTATTGAAAAACCACCAGAGCCATGGTTCTAGGATTGAGTTTTTTACACAAATTGTATAGCTTTGAGCTAGTTTATCCTTTTTCAGCTTCCAGAAACACATCTACTGTGAGTGGGTTGGATTTGAGGACTCCTCAATTCCCATCCACTCTCATTTACTATCAGGTAAAATAATATATGAGTAAGCTTACAGATCATCCAGATTTAATATATTCCTCTATCCAGAAACAAATCAAATTTCAAAAATAAATGTAACACAAAGGATGCATTTCCTCAGTTTTTCTGGCCTCATCTGTCTTTCAGGTCAATAGGTATTATTCTTTAATAGTGTTTTAATTCAACCTTCCTAATTAAAAAAGGTTGTGCACATAATAGTTCCAACTGCATCATATGTGATGTCCTTTATAATTTGAGTGGAAAACTCAAGTCTGGTCCTTTCCTTGTTGGAAGATTTTGGCTCTGGGATTCATTCTGCTACCACCTCAGCTCCAAACCAGCATAGTCCTAATCCAAGTTCAGTATCTTCCATATGGATTCCCCCTTTGGCTCTTGTGGTTGAAATTTTGCCTGTAATGTCTGACCTTCCCAAAGATATTCTAGGTAAGAGTTCAAGAAAAGTTATAGT
>NW_006924006.1:12798-13359 GCF_000298275.1 Orycteropus afer afer
CACAAGAGCCAAAATATGACCTTGAGTATTACCCTTCCTGAATTTAGAGACCATCTGAAGAATAGATTTGATGCATTGAACACCAATGACCAAAAACCAGGGGAATTGTGGGATGACATCAAGAACATCATCCATGAAGAAAGCTAAAGGTCATTAAAAAGGCAGGAAGGTAAGAAAAGAAGAAAATGAGATGTCAGAAGAGACTCTGAAACTTGCCCTTGAATGGAGAGTAGCTAAAGCAAATGGAAGAAATGACAAGATAAAAGAGTTGAACGGAAGATTTCAAAGAGCAGCTCAAAAATACAGTAAATTATTATAATAAAATATGCAAAGACCTGGAGTTAGAAAACCAGAAGGGAAGAACACACTCAGCATTTCTCAAACTGAAAGAACTGAAAAAAAAAAAAAAATTAAACCCTCGAGTTGCAATACTGAAAGATTCTATGGCCAAAATATCGAATGATGCAGGAAACATCAAAAGAAGATGGAAGGAATACACAAAGTCACTGGACCAAAAGAATTGGTCGATGATCATCCATTTCAGGAGGTGGCATATGATAA
>NW_006924006.1:14724-15998 GCF_000298275.1 Orycteropus afer afer
GCAGTATTTTGTTCTGTTATACATAGGGTCCCTATGAGTCAGAGCTGACTCAAAGGCACCCAAGAACAACAATCTTTATTCTACTAGAGGAATGTGTAGCTTAATGTCCCTGCTGACAAAATCTCACTGCAAATATGCCCATGGTCCCAAAAGGGTTTTATATCGAAGAAAAAGCAGATATCTTTTTTTTTTTTTTTTCTCCTCTCCTCAGATGGAATTTTGGGCAATGTACTCCGTAGTAATATCACCTCAGAAACCCAAGGAGGGGTCTCTATGAGTCGAGTCAGACTTGACAGAACATAACAACAACAACAATGATGGTTTTTAAATCTCCAAACCCAGAGTCTTCCAGGACTGGATCATGGCTGGATACAGGTAGGTGAGGCAGAGGACACAGCTCTAGAGGCAGGCTCTTGGGCTTTGTCCGGTGTGCGGGTGAAGGTGGTGGTGCCTGCTTCTCAGGTGTGGGGAGGGGGCACTCTGCTCCCTTTCCGCTCAATTCCTCTGCTCTCCTCCTGCTGCTGCCACCAGTTCTTGCCTCTACCAGCAGCTCCAGCAGTGGAAGCAGTGGCCTCAGCCATAGCAGCAGCAGCAGCAGCATTGGTGACTAGGACAACCAGAAGTGCCTCCCATAGTTTAAATATGGTGTTCACACAACGTCCAAATCACATAATGTCCTTTGTCACAGAATCTATTGTGGACATTAAATGATATATACCTGCATGTACATATCTTTGATAGGTAGTTTTAAAGTATAAAATGGGTAACACTTCTAAGAAGAAAATGTTGTGCTAAAAGTAGGTAATAGAGTGCTGAGATTAAATAGTTGGGTCTGAAACTTTCTACAGTAGAACAAGGCTTCACCCTGCATTCCAAAATACCATTACAGAAAAAAAAAGTCAAAAATGAAATATTAATTTTAATTATATTTGGGTTATTTTTGTAAACTTTGCTTCTTTGTGGCAGACAATATAGATAATATTGTTTTGAGGCATAAAAACTGTTGTACTTATGCAGTTTGTTGAATCCTATGTATGAAATAACACAATAGTGTTTGTATAACTAATGTTACTGTGAACTAGTTGCTTAGAGTTTTCAATTAGAGTTGTAAATACATTTTCTTCCGTGAATTATTTTGTAGTAGAAAATGATAAGTTCTGATAACTTATTATTATTATTGAAAGAATATCCATATTTAGTTCAAGCAAAATTTACATATTATTTGTTAGGCACTAATACAAACTTTCTGGAAAATGCCCATGTGTAAAAAAAAA
>NW_006924006.1:17258-18656 GCF_000298275.1 Orycteropus afer afer
GTACTCTCAAAACTGTATCAACCAAAAAGCAGTTACAATTTAAAGCACATTTAACCTTAGAAGTAACTTGAAACAAATTTTAGTTTCAAAAGATTTGCATTTTGAGAGTTAGCATGCTTTTATATTCCTAATGGAATTTTACCAATAAAATGATTTAAGTACTCAGTACTATGTTAATTTGATCCTTATGTCTTAAATTCAGGAAAATCCTGTCTATAATTATAATCACAGGGCTTGAAGTAAAACTATAGGTTCTGCAGAGTTAAGCACGCACCTGACACATTTGATTATAAAACTTCAGTATTTATCCATACACGTCCTCGCTGATGAAATGATTTTCAGCGAAGTTAGTTAACTAAAATAACAAATAAATCACAGAAGTAAGAAAGCATGGAGCCCCAGAAGCCAAGAAGTTTTTCTTATGACCTTTTGCTGCTTCACCAAAGACAAAGGGACTGAGATGTTAAAAACTGGAGGAAACAGATCATTATCAACCTTTTGATTAAAAAAAATTAAAAATTTCAAATAGCCCCTTTTTATAACTTAGGATATGTTAAAAAAAATGTTTGGCAATTCTATTGTGCTTTAATATTGTTTAGATTGCTGATTTAAGAAGCTTCTTTCTTTACAACAGAATCTAGCAGTCTGATGGCTATTAAGATCAACTTGTTTCCTGACACACAAACTCAAACAGCAATAAGCGAGGCAAGAGTACATAAAATTTTTGGTTTGATGCTTAAGGTAACTTCTCACCATGCTACTTAGAAGGGGAAAAAAAAACAAATGCATATGTCACGGCTGAGCAGTAGAGTGATCTGGTTCCTATTTATTTCGCACATTTAAAACATCAGCTTATGAATTTCAAAGGTAGCTTTCTAAATCCATCAACAAAAATGCTGAGTCATGGCAGATTCATTTTTTTAAAATCATCACTGGCTTGGATTAAAATAAAATTGTACTCATTAAAATTCCTACAACAGCTGGTTTATGCACAAAAAGTTAAGGTCCACACTGTTTTTTAGATTGTAAAAATTCTTGCATTCATTTTTATAATGCTACTCTTATGTACATCATATATATATCTTCACAAAGGAATAACAATACAACATTCTTTACCTTTCTATTTACAGTTAGTAAAGCCATTGAAATGTTCCCTAGTCATCTAGGTTTCTTAGCCCTGTGGAAACTGAAACTTGGGAATCACCACTGAATAGATGTTTCTTTTTAAAGGCCATTTCCCTAAATATCTTGGACATGAACTCTTTAGTTATAAGCAGTGATTTAATGAATTAGGAGACTAAGGAGATACTCCTCTGAAAACATATAATAACCTATTTCAAAAATGCCAGTCTTCAATAAATATTTGTGGATTTTAATATTGAAAAGTAAGCTATTCTG
>NW_006924007.1:0-2407 GCF_000298275.1 Orycteropus afer afer
AAAAAAAAAAAAAAAAAAAAAAGTAACACACTGATTGACTCCAATCCCAATAGTTCTAAGTCAAAGCCAAAACCAGGGGCATGATAGGAAAATGCCCTAGGAGGAGATGGGGTTGGCACACTGCAATCAGGCCTGTTTCAGCCCATGGGGTGCTCTCTGCTCACAATGCTGGATGACCTAAGGCAGAGGGTGGCAGGTGGTGTCCCCCAAGTGTGGCCTCCAGTTGCTCCCAGGAACATGCTCTCCATCCTGACCCTATGCCATTGTCTGCCTCCCTCGCCCAGAATGCCCTCCCCAAGGCCTGAAGTCCTGCCCCTGCATCCCCATCTCTCCCAGAAAACAATTCAAAGGAGGCAGCTCCATTTGCCAAAGGAAACTGAGACCCTCAACTCACAGCCTGGGGTTCAGAGAGGTTGATCCCTTACTCAAAGGACACACAGCCTTTTGGTCAAAAACCATTAGGGGACCTAGTCTTCCCTTCCCTCAGTCCAGTGTGTCCCAAAATGTGGAGCCTGGACCACTGGGGGTCAGATTCCAGAGGGTGGAGGGTACTGTTTAAACTAAGGGTTTCTAGACTCTGACATCCTCTGCTTCTCAGACTCTTTGAAGATATGGCCCAGGAATCTTCATTTTGGGGTTTTTATTTCCCCAGCACCCCCAAATCTGCATTCTGTTAACCATCGCAGCTGATTCATGCACATGTCCAGGTTTGAGAGCCACTGTCCCAGCCATCGGTGTGAAACTCTGACGCTCTATTTCCACTAGTTCCTGAATGAGATCTGGGCATCTTCAAACCACCCTGGATTAGCAGAGGGAGGAACTGGTGTGGAAAGATAGAGGGGGGAAGGCCTAGAGCAGGGACCAAGGAAGCAGAAACTGTATGCATTCCCTGAGCTGTGGAAGGAGGCATTATAAAAAGCCACCTGTGCACAGAAGGGACTCTCTGATGCTACCTTAAGTGAGGGCGATGTTTCACAGATGAGGCAGCTAAGGCTGGAAAGTTAAAGGGAAACATCAGAAAAAATTGATAATACTCGGCATTTGCCCCTTGCCCTGGTATGCAAAGCCATGTACAAACACACAAATGTATATTATCTATGTAGAGGGTTTTTTTAAAAAAAAATTTAATATATATTTTACAAAAAGGGGATTATGTTTTCTGCCCTTACTTATTCCTTTTAAGAATATATCATGAACATGCTTGCAGCAGAATCCAGCCCCCTCCTCTCCTCCTTTGCCAACCTGGCCAGCTGCCAGCTCCCTCATCGGAATTATCGAAGTAGCCTATCTCTTTCTCTGATTCTCTGCTCTTACTCTTATTCCCTTATAGTCTACCCAGAAGGAGGCTTTTTAATGTCAGATCATGTCCCTCTTCCAGTCAAAACCCTCAAATTCCTCCAGCTCACTCACAGTAACAGTGACGTCCTCACTGCGGCCACCATGGGCCTATGTGGTCTGCCCCCTTCCCAATGTCCTGCCCCACTCCTGCCTCTCTCCACTTCATTTGCTCGGCTCCAACCATGCTGGCCTTCCACTGTCTCTTGAACACACCAGGCACCCTCCTGCCTCAGGGCCTTTGTACTTGCTGTTCACACTATCTGGAATTTTTCCCCATGCACCGTATGCCCCATAACTCACCCCCTCATCCCATTCAGATTTAATCTGAATGTTGCCTGCTTTCTCGATGAGGCCTCTGGAAAAGTGCAACAACCTCTCATCCCCTTCCCCAGCCCTATTTTTTCTCAATAGCACTTGGGACCAATTGTGTGCTACAAGCTTGGTGTCTTACTGATCTTGTTTACTGTCCAACATCTCACTAGACCACACACTCCACACAGGCAGGGACTTTGCTGTCCACAGCTATATCCATAACCTCTCACACATAACAGATGTTCAATAAATATTTGCTGGGTGATATAAATGCTTTCGAATGGCAGTGTAACAGTCCATGGTCTATATAAAATTGAGTGTTCCATAGGCAAAGACTAGAAGGAGATATTGCCAACAGTAATAAATGAAAATGATGATTTGGTTTCTGGGATGAGATCAGGGGAAATATTTTTCTTGTATTTCTGTTGTTTTAATATCTCACTGCCATCAACTTGATTGCGACTCACAGAGACCCCTCCTTGAGTTTTCAAGGCAGTATCTCTACAGAAGAAGATTGCCCAATCTTCCTTCCAAGGAGTGGCTGGTGGGTTTTATCCGCCAGCCTTCTGTTAGCAGTCAAATGCCTTAGGCACTACGCCACCAGAGCTCCCCTACACCACTTTGTTGTTGTTGTTGTTGTGTGCCGTCGAGTCAAACCCGACTCATAGCGACCCCTCCTTGGGTTTCCGAGGCAGTATCACTACGGAAGTAGGATTCCCCAACCTATTTTAACTTAGGGGACTCAAAATGAGAAGAA
>NW_006924007.1:2507-5644 GCF_000298275.1 Orycteropus afer afer
CCCAACCTTCCTTCCGAGGAGTGGCTGGTGGGTTTGAACCGCCAGCCGTCTGGTTAGCAGGCAAGTGTCTTAGCCACTATGCTACCAGAGCCCCTACACCACTAGAGCTCCCTATTTTGATACAGTGTTTTTCAAATATTTTTTTAAAAAAATAGAGATGGTGAGAAGAGGAGCTAGGCCTTAGGAAAAGAAATTGCTCCTGAGCAGGAAGTGTCAGAAACCAGAAACAACGAGGTCGGGAAAGGGGTAGAATTCCCCTCTTGGAATGCCCTCCTGGAGACAGAGGGATGGACAGAATGATTACAGCTTAGAAAGCATCAGGCCTATTCTCGGCGTCATCATCAAAGCTACCACTAGGGGGTGGAATTGCTTAAAGAGTTTTCAATGGCTGGCCCTTAGCTTGCAAAGCCTGAGCAGAGAATGAATGCACAGGGTGGTTTGTTGAGCACCAACTCTGTGCCTGCCTTAGGAGACTCACACCAAGTATCCCATTTAATCCTCATGATAACCCTAAGATATATGCACAAATATCAGCTCCAGGTTATGACCTGAATTCTGCTCTGTCACCCTCTGAACTTGCCTCCCATCACGCCCCTCCTTGTTCACTCTCCTCCAGCCCCACTGGTTTCCTTGCTGCTCTAATGTCTCAGGCACACTTCTGCCTCAGGGCCTTCGCACTAACTATTCCCACTGCCTGGAACATTCTCCTTCCAAATAGCCACATAGTTTACTCTCTCACTTTTTTCAAGGCTTTGTTTAAATGTCAGCTTCTCACGGAAGCTTTCCTTTCTAATATACAGTTTGATTTACTTACTTATTATGTTTACTTTTTGTCTATTTCTCCCTGCTAGAATGTGTGTGAGTTGTCTGTTTTGTTAACTATCAAGGTCAGAAGCCAAGACAGGAACACAGGGTGGTAGTCTGGGATGTTAAAGTTTAGTTTGAGCCCCAAGGAGAAGAAGACCATTGACTGTACCACAAGCTTGCTGTGTGGTCCTAGGCAAGTAGCTGTCCCTCTCTGAGCCTCAGAGCCCCCTCTGTCCACCAAGGGCCTTGTTCCTGGCCATACTGGAGACCCCTCACCTTCCCCTCTGGGATCCTTGAACAAATCCCTGTGGCCTAGAATAAGAGACAACTCAGCTCATTGGTTAGTGAGGCTGGAGAAGGGGTGCAGGTGAGGGTGTACATGTGCTGTGGAGTGATGTAGAGACTGGGACAGAAACCCAATGCCAGAAAAAAGAGCAAAGTCATTGGGGACCACACAGAGAGTCCCTTCCCTCCCTGAGCCTGCGTCTCTGAGCTGTTTGTCCCTGAGACTGGGTCTCCAGACTGATGGAGGGGGGACAACCTCATCAGGCATCTGAACAGAATAGGTACAGATTCCCACCCTCTTCCCTGCCCCCACACACCTGGGCCTGCCTGAGCCCCCTCCTGTCTGGGGTCTTGTCAGCCCACCTCTACTGATCTACCCTCCATCCCCAGAGCCATGCTTCCTCTGGGCTCCAGGCCTTTGCCCATGCTGTTCCCTCTACCTGGCACACTGTTCCAATGCACTGGGCTTTGCTCCTTTCTTCACTTGCTTAACATCTGCCCACCCTTCATCACTGCTCATCGATACTGTGCTGCCTCTAAGAAGCCCTCCTTGACACCCACATTGGATTATGTGTGATCCCCTCTATGATCCCATTGGGGTGTAATTGCTTGCTTATTTGCCTGTCTCCCTCACTAGACTCTAACTCTCAAGGGTTAGCTCCTTGAGTCTGTCACTGTCATGTCAATATCCACAGCACTGGCCCCTAGGCCTGGCATATAAAGCAAAACAAACCCACTGCCATCGAGTCAATGAGTGACCCCCATCGCGTTTCCAAGGCTGTAAATCTTTACGGAATTAGATTGCTTCATCTTCCTCTCACAGAACAGCTGGTGGTTTTGAACCACTGACCTTCTGGTTAACAGCCAAGTGTCTCACCCTCTATGACACTAGGCCTGGCATATAGGAGGTCTCAATCAATATTTATTGAATTGGTAAATGAATGCACGCATGAATGAATGTAACTTTACTTTTCTGAACCTCAGCTTCTTCACCTGTAAAATAGGGATAATAATAGTCCAACCTCTTAAGGTCGTTGTGAGAATTAAATGAGGTAGCCCAGGTAGACCACTATGTGCAAGGCACATAGTACGTGATTAATATATTTTGTTAAATGAATTCCAACCGGCTTCAAAGCAGACCCACTTCCACGCGGGCCGACTGAACAATACCTAAGCATTAGGAAGGTAGTTTACATGAGCTCCTAATTCCCAGTAAGGAGGTCTGGTGGCATAGTACCTAAAGCATTTGACTGTTAACCAGAAGGGTAGTAGTTCAAACCCATCAGCCACTCTGCGGAAGGAAAACTGGGCAATCTGCTTCCATAAGATTTACCACCTCGGAAACCCAAGGAGGGGTCACTATGAGTTGCAAATGACTTGATGGCAGTGAGTTGGTTTTTTTATTTACTCCCAGTAACACTGATTCTATAGCTAATTTTCTTACCTCATTTCACAGATGAGGAAACTGAGGCTTGGAGTATAAAGTAATTTGTGCATTAAACAAATCAAGAGTTTTTCATCTGTTTTGTTTCACTGTTTGAAGAGCTCTGATGGTGTAATAGGTAAAGCATTTGGCTGTTAACCAGAAGGTTGGCGGCTCGAACCCACCAGCTGCTCCGCAGGAGGCAGATGAGCCAATCTACTTCTGTAACGATTTACAGCCTTGGAAACCCAATGAGGTCACTATGAGTCGGGATTGATTCGATGGCAGTGAGTTTGGTTTTGGTTTGGTTGACTGTTCTATTCCCAGTACCTTCAGCAATGCCTGTCACAGAGTAACATGCAATAAGTATCTAGTGACGGTTGGGCAATCCTACTTCCATAGTGATAACTGCCTCGGAAACCCAAGGAGGGGTCGCTAGGAGTCGGGACCGACTTGATGGCAAATAACAACAACAACAACCTTGGACTTCTGAGGACGTATCACCATGGAAGTAGATTTCTTGGTCTTCCTTCTGAGGAGTGGCTGTTGGGTTTGAACCACCAGCCTTCTGGTTAGCAGTCAAATGCCTTAGGCACTACACCACCAGAGCTCCCTTTTTTTT
>NW_006924007.1:6927-10151 GCF_000298275.1 Orycteropus afer afer
GGCACATAACAACAACAACAACAATCTTTAGGAAAGCAGAGTGCCAGGCCTTTCTTCTGAGGTGCTGACAGGTGGGTTCAAACCGCCAACCTCCAGGTTAGGACTCGAGCACAAATCACTTGTCCACCCTGCATGACATAGGGCTTCAAACACTCCACTGCTCTGCCAACCTGAACTTTGTACTCCCTTTCTTTGGCTTCCCCTTCCTATATATTCCTGGTGCAGGCAAGCTTGCAGCTGCTAACAACACCTTATCAGGATGGAACATCTACTTGTCACCACTAAAGTAAAGAAATTTACTGTTGGCCAGAATATCTTGCAATACCTCCAGAGGGGAGCTGACCACCTGGATTGGCTGCTGGGCAGACTAATCTGGCTTGTGATCCAAGCCCCCTTCTGATTGTTCTACTACTATATAAAACAAACTGACAGCCGAGGAGTCGATTCGACTCATAGCGACCCCTCCTTGGATTTCCGAGGCTGCATCACTACGGAAGTAGATTGCCCAACCTTCCTTCGGAGGAGTGGAAACAGGGAGGGGGAGGGCAGATGTTTGAAGCCAGCAAACTGCCACTGGATGCAGTGCCGCTTTTCAGTAAGATCTTCTCATAAACTGGATGTCTTTTAGAGTGACTCTGGGTCAGTTTTTCGCTCTCTCTGAGCAAAGTTACTCCGAGGCATTTGCCCTCTTGGGTGTGAACCATGACACATCCAGAGACCTGTGGGCCACTGGTTGTGAGTTTTTCCCTAAGATTCTATGGCCTTTGGAATCTAAGGTTCTAGGACTCTGAGACTTTGGTCCTAAAATTCCATGCAGACTGGGGGAAGGGTGTTCATGCAGGGGGACATGGGAGTTGGACAAAGCAGTGCATCCTCCTACCTACCCGCCCCGCCCACTCCAGCCTCTCACTTGGGGAAGCTGCTCCCAATGAGGATCCGGCCCAGGGGGTACTCCTTGCCGCCCACTGTGACGGGCGGGCTGACGTCCAGGTTGCCAAAGGAGTCGAGGCTGGAGGCACCGCTGTACTGGATCTCTCTGGTTACGTATCCAAAGTCAGGGCCCTAGGGTAGGACCAGCAAGACGCACCCCCCCCCAGAAGGAGGGGTCAGTTAGGACAGGAAGAGGCAGCTCTTGACGGAGGGAGGGAGTGATGGTCAAGGACCACCCCGGCTGGCTCCCCGGGCCTGGAAATCAACCTGTATCCACTTGTTAGCAATACCCCTGTTCTCAGACCACTGTGCAATTGTAGTAAAGGTCAATCATAGAAAGACAATGACAAAATGCCCAAGTGTTTGGAAATTGTGCAACACACTTCTGAAGAGCCCAGGGGTCAAGGAAGGAATCCAAGTGGAAATTAGACAAAATTTTGAAGTGAAAAGTGATCAAAATATAACACATGAGGATGGGCGGCTGATGAAAGGCACTTCCAAGGAATCACTGTCACTTTAAATGCATGTGCTGTTGTTGCTGGGGGCCTTGGGTCACTTATAACGACCCCAAGTAACAAGAGTCGAACTGCCCCCTAGGGTTTTCTAGGCGGTAATCTTTATGGGAGCGGATCCTCAGACTTTTTCCTGCCCAGTCTCTGGGTGAGTTAGACACACCAGCCTTTCAGTTAGCAGCTGAGTGCCTGTATGCCAGGGCTCCTTTCAAAGACATATATTAGAAAAGAGAAAACAAACAAACAAACAAACAGGAGAGCTGAAACATCTTAGCTTCCATGTCAAGTTAGGAAAAGAATAGTCAAAATAAGACAGAAAGAAAAAGAGTAGTCAATTAAACCCAAAGAAAGTAGAAGGAAGCAAATAAAGAAGATGGGAGCAACAATCCGTGGAAAACGGCCCAGCTCTACCGGGTTAGGGCCAGAGCTTGGGGTCAAACCCCAATGCACCCCCACCCCAGCACCACTCCACCCTTGCTTAGCACAGACTCACTCTCCAGGGCTCATTGTCACCTCTTCTGGGACGGATCCCTGGCCCTCTTGGGTCGAATGTCCCTGCTCTGGGTGCCCACAAGCTCCCAGACTTCCTTGTCAAGGCTCCTAACCTATGACATTGCTGCAGCAGTGGGGGAGTAGGACAGGTAAATAGGCAGAGACCGTGAGCTCTGTGACAGTGACAGTGAGCTCTGGGTCCTGGATCCACCTCAAGAGGTAGTTTAACCATGCAATTAAGTGCATCTTGGTACCACCATTGACTATCTGTGTGGCTTTGGGCAAATTAATTAACCTTTCTGAGCCTCCACTTTCTCATCCGTAAAGGGAGCATAATAATAGCATTTAGCCCCAGCAGTTAATCCACGTATATATACTCAGAGGACAGTCCTTGAGACTAGATACACAGTTGCAGGTATGCTCTTTCTTGCCATTGTGGGCACAGCAGGTAGCATTGTGCCTGACACACAGTGGATGTTCAGAAAATGTTTGTTACATAAAGAGAGATCCCTCTGTCTTAAAAACAAAAGAACACGAAGCCTCACTAAGGGTACATTGCCCTCAAAGGTCAACCAACTAGTCTCCCCAAGGTGGATTTCTCCCTCGACGCCCCCTGGGAGAACAAGGCCCTCATCTGGGGGGTACTTTGTTGCCCTGCCCTTCCCAGAGTCAATCTGGATGGCTGCTATTTGCATATCATTTGCATCTCCAGCCAAAACCTCCCAGTGGTTCTCCAGTTTGCTGACAGTTTGTCATTTCTTCCTATACCCTGTTCTTCAGACTCTAAAAGACCAGGCCCAGGCAAGACTGGGAATCCCTGGGTGGTGCAGACAGTTAATGCCCTTGGCTGCTAACTGAGAGATTGGAGGATCAAATCCGCTCAGAGGTGCCTTGGAAGAAAGGCCTGGAGATCTCTTTCTGAAAAATCAGCCACTGAAAACCCTGTGGAGCACAGTTGTACTCTGACACGCATGAGGCTGCCATGAGGTGGAATGAACCTCCCAACCACTGGTCAGGCAAGGCTGATTGGGAGGTGTCTTCTAGGAGGGTCCCCAAGGGTTCCCTAGTCTGCCTTCTGCCACATACCAGGATCTTCTTATAGGGGAAATCCTTCAGGCCTCTGTTTCGGGGGGAGTCAAAGACCACGGGGAAGGATTTGTGAGGGGCTTCGATGTAGCCAAACTCCATCTCGTCCTGGGAGGGGAGGAGAGCACACAGTGATGATCTCAGTGGGATTTATAGGACACAGTAATCCCATCAGGCTTAGGGCTTAGGGCAGGGAGTTAAGGA
>NW_006924007.1:11081-11652 GCF_000298275.1 Orycteropus afer afer
TACAGTGGATCCTGGAGGCAGGTTCTCATGTCCTCAGTGGGCACAGGGACACACACCCCTCAGAGCAAGGGCTCAGCCTCCTGTGGCCGTCAGCATCCACCAGGCCTGGCCCTATTGCCCAGACTAGATCCAAGATGATCGGGGCTGCTGCACGTTGGACAGAGTGGGAGCAGGAGGGCAGGGCTGGGGCTGGAGCTGGTGAGCTTGGCCTTAGCCTTAGCTGCTCAAGGGTGGGGGGGAGTGGAGGGGGAGTTTGCTGACAGCTCTGTATCCAGAGCTTCTGCCCTGTACCCAGTCTGAGTGCAGGACCAATCACAGACCCAGCATTGACCTCCTATCTCTGCAAGTCCAGAGCTGGGCCTGGTGCAGGGGATTTAGAATGAGAGACTAGGGTGGGGGCTCACCTGCACACATATAGCTCCAGCGGGGGCTGGGTATTGGGTGTCATTATCCAGGGGGCCAGGCGGAAGGCTACGGTGTCTGTGAAGAGGGGCACCTCGTGCAGGGTCTAAGGGGAAAAGGATTCATGGGCCCCACAGGGAAACCCAGGTTGCCCAGCCCCAGAGCTCCA
>NW_006924007.1:13542-14661 GCF_000298275.1 Orycteropus afer afer
TGCGAATCAGAGAAGGGGACATTCAAGACCAGCTTGTGATTGTCAAAGAGTTTGTCAGGGCCGTTGCAGCTCAGCACCACTGGGGACATGTCCTGCAGGTCTGGGAAGAGTGATCCCTTGAGACAACACCCCCCCACACACACTCCACCCACAGGCTCTCCTCTCATCCCCCCACCCTCCACCAACCCATACAACCCCTCTGTCACTCACCAGCCAGTGATGCCAGCTGGCTATTAGCATGGTCGGGCTCCCTGGACATGTGACTGTCCCGGTCACAATTCACCAGCAAGATAGCCCCATAACCCTCGGGGCCCCAGTGCCATGTTTTCTGTGGCCAAACAAGAAACCTCAGGGTCAGTGGGACTCTGCACATAGGCAGGGACTGGCTGCTTTATTAGCTTGGAGACTTTCATAATCTGGGTTTGCTTAAAGATCATGAAAAAAAATGTGTATGAACTGTTGAATGGAAAACTAATTTACTCTGTAAACTCACCCAAATCACAATAAAAGGATAATAAATAAATAAAGATCATCGATGGGGACTGGAGTCCAGGTCTCTAGAGCCACTACATCCTTGTGCAGTGAACAACCTGCCCAACCATGCCCAGTGGTCCTGCCTGCCTTCACACTGGAGGAACCAGGGTGATGTTGTCATTCCCAGAAATAGCCCTCCTCAACCTGCTGAGCCTGGCCCTGCCAAGTAGGCAGAGGCTGCCCCACCCTGACCTTGATGGAGGTGAGAGCATGAAGAATGCCTGGGAGACCTATCCCATGCCCAGTACTCTCTTGGGACCTATCCCACAGAGGTCCCTGAAAGGATGGGTTGGTGTCCACCATGATCCTTTAAGCCCTGCAAGGAGATCCAAGCTGAAGCAGGAGAGATGGCTGGAACCCCTCTCTACATTCACCATCTCCCTGGCACATCTCCACTTTATCCCCCCATAGACACTGAAAGGCAGGGCTCACTTCCGTAGTTTACAGAAAAGAGAAGAGAGGTTCTGAGACGTGAGCTCCAGTCTCATAGCTGGCATTCAAACCTAGCTCTCTGGGATAGCACAGGGTTAGTGCTAGCCTTGTGCAGTGAATAACTTCTACAGCCACCCATGGCAGCACTGCCGC
>NW_006924007.1:16401-16918 GCF_000298275.1 Orycteropus afer afer
GTCAACCTTAATGCAGCACAATCATCCATCACCTTCAGAGATGGTGATGAGGATGAGGAACACATCCCAGCAGCCCTTCTAAGAGGAGGGGAGGTATTGGGGCCTTCAAGTCCTCTCTGCTCTCAAGTCCCAAGACTCATGGGTTCCCAGCTTGGAGTCACAGCTGTCTGATCCAGCTAGAGAGGATGTGGGCACTTCCTGTTTCCAGAGCTGGTGTAAGGAGCAGGAGGGCAGGGGCAGGGTGGAGAGATAGGAGGGGTGGGCAGATCCTGGGGGAACAGCAGGACCTTTGGAGGATGTCAGAGAGAGAGAACCAGGGAAGGGGCAGCTGTCACCTTTACTGAGGTAAGTTATCCAACTTCTCTAGTCCTCTATTTCTTCATCTGTAAAATGGGAGCAGTAGTCTCAGTCCCCACTGTATAAGCCAGTGGTCACTGAATTTTACCAGGGTCCAGAACCCAGGCCAAATGCTGTACCCAGGCCAGGTACTCTCAACTAACCCTCAGGGTGGCCTCAG
>NW_006924008.1:0-634 GCF_000298275.1 Orycteropus afer afer
TGTGTGTGTGTGTGTGTGTGTGTGTATGTGTTTCAGTTAAACATTTAATGAATACACTTGTAAGGTAGAATATTGTCAATATCTTATTAAGACATACTGTGACACATTTCACAGTCCCTTTTGCCTTGTTTTCATTGTGAAAATTGTGAGATAGTGAAATGAGTAATCAATAGGCATATGTCCAATGTTTTCTTTTTCTTCCATTTTTACATTTGATTATGTCCTAATTACAAATCTACTTTATTTTTTGTGGGATTGTTTCACATCTTGCATTAGAATCTCTACAATATTTGTGTTTTGAATTTTTTTCATGAATGTAAATATTTTCATCATATATTGTGTATACAGGAGCTCTGGTAGGTAGTACCTAAGGCACTTGACTGCTAACCAGAAGACTGGCAGTTCAAACCCACCAGCCACTCCTTGGAAGGAAGGTTGGTCAATCTACTTCCATAGCGTTACTGCCTCATAACCCTAAGGAGGGGTCTTTATGAGTTGGGTCCGACTGAATGGCACATAACAACAACAACTCTGTATACATGAGTATTGTACAATTATGGAGACAGACTTCAGAAGACAATTTTAATCAAGTTTCTTTCAACTCTAAAAAACTTCTTCTACATAGATAAATAAA
>NW_006924008.1:949-3313 GCF_000298275.1 Orycteropus afer afer
TGTTAAGTAAGGAACAAAAGACCAGAAATAATGCACTGTCTGTTTTGTAAGCAAGTCCCAAGGATATTAGTAGTTATTCACTGAAGTTGGATTAAAGGCAGGAAGAAACAATATTGGAAAAAATTATTAATGTTTTCTAGGGCTAAACATAGCTTAGGTATGCATATTCAAGCTTTAATATTTAAGGACCCAGGTAATATTGCTGAAGCCTTAAGTCATTTTGAATCATACTTGTGTTTCATACAAGTTATTTATTTTTTTTAATTATTAACGTGGAAAAAAATAATTCATTTCTTATAGTTTCCCACTCACTTATATTTAACTAATGTTTTACTGGTACTCAATTAAACAACAAATCCTTGACATTTGATAAATGGTCAATAAATATATAATACATGATGAGTGTCATATTGAATATTCAAAAAAAATATTAATTCTAGATTAATATTAACAAAAACAAAAACAAACCATTTCTAAATCTATACTCATCATACTGAAACTCAAAAATACAATATTTATTCAAGCAAAGTCATTTAACTTTGTGTCAGCATTAAATTGGATGATAAATTTATTTATTAAACACTGCAATTCAGTGTGGGATATGGAGATTACATAGTATAAAATGTATGCTTTTAACTATAGGACTCAATTTTGTCAAACACTGATGCCTGTGTAATCATTAGAGAGGTTTTTTGGATGATTAATATGTGATAGGTGATAAATGGGTCATATTCACAAAACAAGAGGATCAAAAAATGGTGAAATTTAATAAAGTGTTTTCAATTTTACTTCTCTATAAGGAGCCATGGTGGTGTAGTGAGTAAAGTATTTTACTACTAATCAGAAGGTTGGTGGTACAAACCTACCAGCTGCTCCACAGAGAGAAGATGAGGCAATTGACATCCATAAAGATTTACAACCTTGGAAACCCAACTGGGGTGGCTATGAGTTGGAATGACTCAATGGCAGTGGGGATCTTTTGTTTGTTTTTTAATAAGGAGCTCTGGTGGCATTTGGCATTTGGCTGCTAACCAGAAGGTCAAACCCACCAAGCTGCTCTGTGGGAGAATCATGAGGCAATCTACTTCTTAAAGATTTACAGCCTTGGAAACCCAATGGGGGTCACTATGAGTCTGAATCAACTAGATGACAGGGTTTTTTTGTTTTTGTTTTTTTGGTTTATATATCACTATACTTAGCTGCTAACCAAAAGTTTGGCTGTTCAAATGCACCAACTGTCCCATGAAAGATGAGGGTGTCTGCTTCCATAAAGATTTATAGCCTTACAGTGTGAGATCTCCTACTTTGTTTTTCCTCAGTAGCATTTTGCTTATCTAAAGTCTTTTTCCTTTCTTTACATCAGTAACTGGTTTTTCCCTGTCTTTAAAGAATGCTGATGGAATCTGGATCAGGGTTGCATTGAATGTATAGATTGCTTTGAATAATATTGACATTTTCACAATGTTCAATCTTCCTAGCCATGACCCTGGTATATTCTTCCATTTATGTAGATCTCTTGTGGTTTCTTGATGTAGTGTTTTGTAGTTTTCTTGCTACAGGTCTTCTGTGTCCCTGGTAAGATTTATTCCCAAGTTTTTTTTTTTTTTTTTTTTTCTGGTAGCTACTCACAAGCCACTCCTCCAAAGGAAGAGCATCTATTTCCATAGAGATACCATCTCAGAAGCCTAAGGAGAGGTTGCTATGACTTGGAATCAACTAGATGACAATGAGTTTGGTTTTCTTGATTATTGCAAATAGCACTGATTTCCTTATTTTGTTTTCAGCAGCCTCTTTGCTGGTGTGGAGGAATTCAGCTGATTTTGGGATGTTGATCTTGTATCCTGCCACAATGCTAAATCTCTCAATTAGTTCCAGTAGTTTTATTACTGAGTCTCTTGTGTTTTCCATGTATGTATAGGATCATATCATCAGCAAATAGGGATCGTCTGACTTCTTCCTTACAAATTTGGATGCCTTTGATTTCCCTTTCTTGCCTTATGGCCCTGGCTAGGACTTCCAGTACAATGTTGAATAGAAGTGGTGATAGAAGGCATCTTTGTCTGGTTTCTGTTCACAAGGGGAACGGTTTCAGTCTCTCTCCATTGAGACTTATGTTGGGTATTGATTTTTGCATATATGCCCTTTATTATGTTGAGGAATGTCCATTCTACTCCTATTTTTCATAGAGTTTTTATCAGGAATGAGTGCTGGATTTTATCGAATGCCTTTTCTGCATCTATTGGTATGATCACGTGGTTCTCCTTTGTTTTGTTTATGTGGTAGATGATGTTGATCGTTTTTCTAATGTTGAATCATCCTTGCATACCTGCTATGAGCTGCATTTAGTCAATATGTATTATTTTT
>NW_006924008.1:4281-7863 GCF_000298275.1 Orycteropus afer afer
TTCTCTTTTTCCAAAGATCTTCCTATCATTGATTTCTAAGTTTATAACACTGTGATCTGAGAAGATGCTTTGCAGTATTTAAATATTTTTAAATTTATTAAGATTGCTTTATGGTCTAATATATAGTCAATCATGGAGAATGTTCCATGTGCACTGGAAAATAATATGTGTGCTGTTTTTGGGTGAAGGGCTCTGTAGATGTCTACAAGCTCAACTTGATGGATTGTATTGTTTAGTTCTTCTGTGTCTTTGTTGAGTTTCTTTCCAGTTGTTCTATCTTTTATTGAAAGTAGTTACTGAAGTCTGCTACAATGCTGTGGAGTTTTGGGGCTCTTTCATTGTGTCCATAGATATTTATTATGGCTATATCTTCAACTGATCCTTTAATCATCATAAAATGTCCTTCCTTGTCTCTTATACTGGTTTTTGTCTTAAAGAAAATTTTATCAGAAATTGATATTGCCACTACTGCTCTTTTTTGACTGGCAATTTCTTGATGTATCTTTTTCTAAGTTTTCATTTTTAGTCTATTTCTGTCTTTGTTTCTAAGGTTTGTCTCTTGTAGACAGCATATTAATGGGTTATGTTTTCTTATTCAGTGTGTTGCTCTCCATCTCTTGAGTTATGCATTTAACCCATTTACATTCACTGTAATATTATCTATAAGTATCAATTTGTTGCTGTCATTTTGTTATGTATTTTTTGTGGTGTTGCTTTCTTTGTTCCATAGTTTTCTGTGTTGAGCTCATTTTGTTTATGAATTGTGTTATCATTTCCTTCAATGCTATTGTTTTAGTACTTGCTAAATATTTGTGCTTTTCTTCTTTTTTATTATGATATGAAGATTTATCATTTTTCTTTGAGGTCAACCTCTGATTTATAATTTTCTCTCCAAGTTTAGAACTGTCCATTCTATCTTGCAATTCTTTTGACTTCCTCACTATTTAGAAGTTCTGTAACTATATTACTTTTTCCCTTCTTTTGTTTTTCAGTTGTCTTCATTTTACAATCGATACCTCTGTTTGTCTGTTTACAATCTTGTAAGCTTATTGTACTTTGGTTACTTCCATATCTGAGCTGGTTTCTGGCTTATGTCATCATGTATGTTAATGGTCTATTGCTGTTTGCTGTTATTGGTTCTCTCCCCAAAGGACTCCCTTTAGCACCTCTTGTAAAGTTGGTCTGGTTTTAACAAATTCTCTTAATTTCTGCTTATCTGTAAATGTATTAATTTCACCATCATACTTGAGGGACAATTTTACTGGGTATATAATTCTTGGTTAGAAATTTTTCACTTTCAGGGTTTTGTTATATACCATCCCATTGCCTTCTTGCCTGCATGGTTTTTGCTGAGGAATTAGAGCTTACTCTTATTAGTTGCCATTTGCAGGTAAGTTTACATTTTTCCCATGCTGCTTTCAGGATTCTTTCTTTCTCTTTGGTTTTGGTGAGTTTAATTATGATGTGTCTTGGTGATTTTCTCTTGAGGTTTATCCTGTTTGGGGTTTGTTTGACTTCCTGAATGGATATATTCTCATCTTTCATCATATCATGGAAATGTTCTTCAAAAAATCTTTCACAATTTTCTTTGTAGTTTTATTTATCTCTTCCTATTCTGGAACTCCAATTGCACATATGTTATTCCTTTTGATGGTATCCCACATGAATCTTAGTTTTTTTTCTTTTTTATATATTTTTTCTGATTGATCTCTTTCCAAAGAAGTATCCAGGTATTTGTCTTCACTCCCACTAAATCTGTCTTCCATTGATTCAGTTCCACTCTGTACCCTTGGAGTGTGTTCTCAATTTCTGAAAATTTAGTATTAATCCTCTGGATTTCTATCAGTGGACTTTCTATCATTTCTAATTTTTCATTTATTTTGTCATTCTCTTCTTGTATTTCTTCCAAATTTGTTCTAGGGTTTTGCCTGTGTTTTCCTCAATTTTGTCAGTGTTTTCCTCGATCTATCTCTCAATCTCTTGAAAGTACCTAGATATAATTTTTTTTAATGCCTTATAAGGGAGTTCCAATGCTGCTCTTCCTTAGGGATGTGTTCTGGGACTGTATCTTGCCCTCTTGTTTTTATTGCTTTATTTTGCTTCTTTGAGTGGACTGTGATGGCTTGCTGTGTCCTAGACATTGTGACTTTGTTTATTTGTATTTAATTGGTTATTGTATGTTGGAGTGATTTTCCCAGTATTTTCCTTTTCATTGTTTTTGTTTTGGATGTATCTGAGTAAGCAGGGTACTGTGCTCTTCTATTTGCTAGTTAGCAGCACTTATGCACTCACCATCTATCTCCTGGTGGGTGTGATAGAGAATGAGAGTGGCTGCACAGATCTCTGTTAACTGTTAGTGAAGAGCAGTTTAAGGGTGAATCAGGCTTGTATTGGCTATTGTGCATCATTGGCCAGTTTGTGCAGAAGCAAGGGGTGGCCCTCATTCAGTAGATGGGGCTGCAGGAGGTGTAGGTGTGGTTGGGTCATATGGGCATGTTTGTTCTCTCCCACTCAGTTAGATAAAAACAACAATCAAATAACCACCAAAAAAGTAAAATCAAGAGGACAAAAAACACACACCACATAAATGTACAGAAACAATCACCAAAAAGAGGAAGGGAAAAAAGAAAAAAGAAGAAAGGCAATAAATGTGATGAAATATTTAAAGAAATATTTAAAAAATACAATAGAAATATGACTAGAAAGAGGAAAAAAAACATAATATCTTGGGAGAGGGGAATAAGAGAAAAGAGGTAGAGTAAGAGAATAATGAAGAAAAAAATGGGAACAATGCAAAAAGGAAAACAACGGATGAGGAGAAGCACAAGAAAGAAAGAAAAAAAAAAAAAAAGGAACCAGAAAAGAGAAAGAGAGAAAAAGCCAAAAACTAGAATCTGGGAAGGGAAGAATAAGGAATAAAAATTAAAAGGAAGAAGAAATAAAGAAATAAAAAGGATAATTTTAAAGTAAACAAAAAGAATAAAATAAATCAGGGGGTGGTGCAGGCTCTGCCAGAACACACAGAATGGGATAAATTCCTGCTGACCCAGGAATGGGGATGAGAGATGGCCACACCTCAGTTCACCAAGAAGATGTGGTGGGAATATCATACACTTCCAGTCATCAGCTTTGGGTATGTCCATGCTGTCTTTGGCAAGTGGAAACTAGTCTTAAGTTCCTGGAATCTGAGAGAACGCTGTAGCTTTAAATATCCAAAATGGTCAAAATGCTTGTAAATATTCAAAATGGCAGTGCCCTCTGGACAACCAAAAGTCCACAGGTCAGTTTGTCTCCTTTGAAATTTCCCTTTTTAGTCATCAGCCACCAGTGCAGTCCTCTATGGAGCCCCTGGAAAGCAGGGTCAATTTTTAGGTTAAATCTTAGGTTCTAACATCACTTGGAAATATCCAAACTGTCCATGCCATCAGATCACTGATAATCCTTGATAATGTTTATCTCCTTATTCACTATTTTCATGCAGGTTCTTCTACGAGGTGGAGTTTAGTCCACTTCTGTATCCTTCCTTTCAATGCTCAGGGCTCCAGGATTCTCTTCTGTACCTGTGTCAACTGGTTTCTCTTT
>NW_006924008.1:11154-15155 GCF_000298275.1 Orycteropus afer afer
CATTTCTGGAAGCTCTCTGTCAATATACTGCTGCAACCATTTTTTAATTATCTTCAGTAAGATTTTACTTGCATGTGATATTAATGATATTATTGTTCAATAATTTCCACATTCTATGGGATCACATTTCTTTGGAATAAGTACAAATATGGTTCTCTTCCAGTCAGTTGGCCAAATTTCTTGGCATTGCTGAGTGAGTACCTCCAGTGCAGCATCCGTTTTTTGAAACATCTCAGTGGGTACTCAGTCAGTTCCTGGAGCCTTGTTCTTTGCCAATTCTTTCAGCACAGCCTCAACTTCTTCCTTTAATACCAATGGTTCTTGACCATATGGTACCTCCTGACGTGGATAGACATCAGCCAATTCTTTTTAATACAGTAATTCTGTGTATTCCTGCCACCTTCTTTTGATATTTCCCACATCATTATTTTGCCCATAGAATCTTTCAATATTGCAACTTGAGGCTTAAATTTTTCTTCAGTTCTTTCACCTTGAGAAATTCAGAGCATGTTCTTCCCTTTTGGTTTTCTAACTCCAGGTCTTTGCACATTTCATTATAATAATTGTCTTTGTCCTTTCGAGCTGATTTTTGAAATCTTCTGCTCAGCTCTTTTATCTTGTCTTTTCTTTCATTTGCTTTAGCTACTCTCCACTCAAAGGCATGTTTCAGAGCTTCTTCTTTTATATGATCCCATATAAACCCCCCCTCCCAAAACAAAAACAAACAAACAAAAAAATGCTAAACCTTTTGCCATCGATTTGTTCTAACTCATGAAAACCCAATGCATGCAGAGTAGAACTTTGATCCACAGTGTTTTCAAGAAGATCACAGGATGTGACTTCTCAGGAGCAGATCAAAGCATTTCTTCCTAGGAACCTCTGGGTGGGTTTTAACCACTAATGTTTTGGTTACTAGTAGAGTACATAACATAGCCACCCAGGGTCTCAATAATACCATAAAACCCTGAAACAAGAATGAATATTTAGATGTTGTTGTTGTTATTGTCGTTTGCCATCAAATAAGACCTGACTCTTAATGGCCTCTCTTTGGGTTTCTGAGGCAGTATCACTACAGAAGTAGATTGCACAAACATCCTTCCAAGGAATGGCTGGTGGGTTTGAACCACCAGCCTTCTGGTTAGAGTTCAAGTGCCTTAGGCACTACACTACCAGAACAAATTCTTAAATATTAAATGTTGGTTAGTAGGAGATTGTGAAGACCTTAGGGACTGCAGATAGAGGGAGATTTAGATTCTCTTGTAGATGTTCTCTACAGAACGTCCACTAAGTTCTCACAAGGAATATCAGGGAAAATGCTAAGCAAGCACTACACATGGTTTTGCCTGGGGGAAGACACTATCAGTCACTGCTGAAACTCCTAAAGTAAAAAACTCACTGCTGACAAGTCAGATATCACTCAAAGTGACCCCTCCTTGGGTTTCTGAGGCATTAGCTCTACAAAAGTAGATCACCCCACCTTTCTTCTAAGCAGTGGCTGGTGGGTTTAAATTGCCAGCCGTCTGGTTAGCAGTCAAATGCCTTAGGCACTACGCCACCAGAGCTCCTAACAGACCTTATATCTCTATGGGACAAATGTATCTCCATGGGAAGAGAAACAACAGTATAGCCTGAGGGCAGCTACTGTGGGAGAAGTATGTCAATCACCTATGAAACTCTGGGAAGAGCCACCTTCCATATCTCCATTAAGGAAGAAAAGCCTCAAAGTTTAGAAATACGTGGCACAAAATCATAGCCTGAAGGCATTAATGGAAATCCACGCAGTTGTAGAGGGGGTTAAACAAAAACAAAAACTGAACTGTAACCCCTTGGAAAGGAGTAGACCAAGATTTAGCATTATCCCTGGGGAAGAGGTAGAAATGCTCATTAAAATCACACACAGGAAAGCCAGGTTCATAATACCTGCCTAAGACTGAGGCTTAATTATTTCCTCAGTAAGTGCCTCCTTCCACCTTATCTCCCACACACATACACTCAACACATACACCATGCTAACACGCTTTGAGTAAGCATAACAGTGCAATGCAGTCAGTAGAGCTTCAAAAGACAGATCCTCATTGGTAACAATGCAAAAAGAAGAAAGAGTCAAATAGGAAGACCCAAACCAAGTGAAGACAGGCATTAGACAAAAAAAAAAAAAAAAAAACTCTGACAATTTAGCCCACAGAATAAGCACAAACTTCACTAGAGCAGCCTGAAAACTCATGAGTGAGAGTAATCATAGTATAACAAACTTTACACCTAGCCCAACACGTGACTAAATTCATGCAAACTTTCATACTAAACCAATCTCACTGAAATCAAGGTGATTCTTACTCATAATGACCCTCATTGGGTTTCCAAGGCTGTAAATCTGTATAGAAGCAGACTGAGTCAACATTCTTCCAGAGTGGCTGGTGGTTTGACTCCCTTACCTTTTGGTTAGAGTCCAAATACTTTAACTTCTGCGCTACCAGAGCACCTTACTAAACACTTACCATTAAATTTTATCACAGTATCAATTGTACTATAAAATATATATCTCTTCTTCCAAAAAATGTATGAGATGTACAAGTAAGATGATGTAAAGAACTTAAAGAGACAGCAATCATCAGAAATGGTCTCTGGGAATTCATATATTAAAAACGTAAGACAGGGAAGTTAAAATAACTATGATTAATATATTAGTTAAAATAACTATAATTATTATGTGAGAGATTTTAGTGGATAAATTAGACAATATGCACAATCACATAATTCCATCAGAGAGATTAAATCTATAAGACCAAAACAGAAATAATAGAAATAAAATCACAATTACAGTGATGCCTTCCACAGGACTCAGCAGTAGGCTCAGTACTGACAAGGAAGAACCAGTGAACTTGAAGCTATATTAATAAGAACAACCAACACCAGAAAAAAAATAGAAAAAAAGAAAGAATTAAGAAAACTTGAGAAAGAGTACAAGAGCTGTAGGACTATATTACCAAAAAACTAACTGCCATCAAGTTGATTTCTACTAATATCAACCCCTCTTTGGGTTTCCGAGGTGGTTTCTCTATGGAAGTAGAGTGCCCAGTCTTCCTTCCAAGGAGTGGCTGGTGGGTTTGAACTGCCAGCCATTGGGTTAGTAGTCAAATGCCTTAGGCACTATGCCACCAGAGCTCCTAGGACTATATTAGCCAATCAAATATATGTGTAACTGAAATTCCACACAGAAGAGACAATGGAGTAAGAGAAATATTTAAACAATTAACAGCTGATGATACTCCAAAGTTAGTAACAGACACAAAAATCACAAATCCCAAGAGTTCAGAGAACACCAAGCAGACAAACTTCCAAGAAAAACAGACATTTTATATTCAAACTGCTGAATATAAAGACAAAAAGAAAATCAAGACAGGTGCCAGAGTTGGAGGTTATATCACAGGAACAAGAAATAAGCAGACTCATGCAAAACTGGGTGGTTAGGGATAAGATAGAAGAGTTACATGAGTAGCTGGGGTCTGATCTTGCCACAGAAGGAAAGCTAATATACCTACTCCACATTTAATGATTATCTCATTATGATCACTTTGCATTTACAACAACTTTGAAAAACTATCAGACAGCACCTCCAATGATCTGGGCTCCACATGGGCCCAGGGCACCCTCCACTGGCCACTGCTAATGATACACCAGAGACCTTGGTGATGACCCAGCCATATGAAGGACAATGGCCAACAGGCCATGTGATACCTTCTCTCATTCATTCATGATGTCTCAGTCCAGCCGTGGAAGGCATAGGGTATTGGTGGGATGACATAAGGTCGTGGGTGGTCAGGAGGAGACCAGGTGAGGGTCTGAAGGTACTAGGGAGTCTGGTGAAGGGAGGAGGGAAGGGAAGGAGGATGGGGACCATGTGGTGCTACAGGGCTGTAACAGACAAAGAGTAAGCAAGGTACCATTCAAGGCAGGTGACAGGAAGTGATGGACAGCAGGGAACACCTGACCACCACCACCCC
>NW_006924008.1:16190-17191 GCF_000298275.1 Orycteropus afer afer
AGAAAGTAATTTATCTATTTATTTAGTTCCATTTAAATTTTCAAAATAAGAGTAGTGGCTTAACATTTTCATCATTCTCAGAGATAATAATGGTTCTGCTTGATTCTTAAAATCAAGTTGTCCTTCTGTCAACTCCAACTCAAGGCAACCCCACGTGTGTCAGGGTAGCTCTGTGCTCCATTACCAGAAGTAGGTCCCAAGACCTTTCTGTAAGTGTATGGCTGGGTGAAAGGAAACTTGTATCCTTTCCATTAGCAGCTGAGCAACTTAACAGTCATTATCTCTCAGGGATTGTGAGTCATTTCATAGGTCTAATAAGCTCATCTATATATGAATGATAAATATATTTATTACAGATATTTTGCTCTTTTAAATGTTTAATCAAGGAGTATGTGCAAACTATAAAATGTGAAATTTTATTGTGATATTTTCTACCAATGACTACTTGTTAAAATGCTTTTCTGAAAATGGAAAATTTTGAAGTTTTTATCTTTTAGATAATTATTTTTTACAATATTTGCCCAGATGTTCAATATCAGTCTTGCCTACAGAGAATTAATTAACTTAACAAAAGAATCAGAACATTAAAAACTAATAATTTTGTTATCTTAAACAAAGTCAGTAATTAATCCTGTTAGTAACTTGAGTAATCCTTGAAGTGGGCCCATCTCCAATCAAGTGATTCTCTTACAGTTTAGTAGGCAGAAGTCTGACTTCAAAGTGCTGGTGCTAGGGAAGTCTGACTTCAAATTGCCAGCTCTATGGGCTATGGAGGTCCCTTAACCTTGGGCTTCATCTCTGCCTTCCAGGTCCACTGGAGGAAGCTGGAGTGACTGACAAATCCAAGATTGGCAGGTAAAATGGCAGATGTTGGCTCACAGGCTGTGAAAGCAACACTCCCAAGATTAACAGGCAACAAAATAGGGCGTTGATTCAAGTCTAGGAACTGGAAAAGATGGCAGGCCAAACGTAGTTTTCAAAATGAGCAAAAAGCTAGAGAA
>NW_006924009.1:0-543 GCF_000298275.1 Orycteropus afer afer
CTACTTAAATTATTCCAAAACATAGAAAAGTATAGAATCCTCCCAAATTCACTTTATGAAGCAAGCATATTTTTAACACCAAAACGAGGCATAAACATCACAAAAAAGGAAAACTACAGACCAATATCCCTCATGAATCTAGATGCAAAAATCTTCAACTAAATTCTACCCAATAGAGTCCAATAACATATTAAAAAAAATTCATTATGACCAAGTGAGGTCATATCAGGTATACAAGTATGGTTCAACATTAGAAAAACAATCAACATCATCCACCACATAAATAAAACAAAGGCAAAGAACATGATCATATCATTCAAGGCAGAAAAGGCATTTGATGAAATCCAACACCCATTCGTGATGAAAACTCTTGGCAAAATAGGAATAGAAGGGACATTCCTCAACATAATAAAAGGCATACATGCAAAACTAATAGACAACATTATCCTCAGTTGTGAGAGACTGAAACCATTCTCCTTGGGAACAGGAATCAGACAAGGATGCTCTCTATCACCACTTCTATTCAACATTGTGTTGGAAGTC